>NC_045682.1:29451248-29512100 GCF_003331165.1 Xiphophorus hellerii
GACAGACCTGTGAAGACGCTGTTGCAATAATCAATACGACTGAAGATGAACGCATGGATGAGTTTCTCTAGATGCACTATAGCTAACTACAACCAACCGTAACCAACTACAACCAACCGTAACCAACTACAACCAACCATAACCAACTACAACCAACCATAACTAACTACAACCAACCGTAACCAACTACAACCAACCATAACTAACTACAACCAACCATAACCAACTACAACCAACCATAACTAACTACAACCAACCATAACCAACTACAACCAACCATAACTAACTACAACCAACCGTAACCAACTACAACCAACCATAACCAACTACAACCAACCGTAACTAACTACAACCAACCGTAACCAACTACAACCAACCGTAACCAACTACAACCAACCGTAACCAACTACAACCAACCATAACTAACTACAACCAACCGTAACCAACTACAACCAACCATAACCAACTACAACCAACCGTAACTAACTACAACCAACCGTAACCAACTACAACCAACCATAACTAACTACAACCAACCATAACTAACTACAACCAACCATAACCAACTACAACCAACCATAACCAACTACAACCAACCATAACTAACTACAACCAACCATAACTAACTACAACCAACCGTAACCAACTACAACCAACCGTAACCAACTACAACCAACCATAACCAACTACAACCAACCATAACTAACTACAACCAACCGTAACTAACTACAACCAACCATAACTAACTACAACCAACCGTAACCAGTTTAATTCGTCTTTGTGTTTCTGTTGCTGTTGGATATAAATTTCTGTGTTGAGAGAAAAAAACAGCAGCCTGAAAAAGTTACAAATGTTTCCAATTTTTGGTTCCCAATCAAACTGAGTGGAAATCCTAAAGATAAAATAAAATCAAGATAAATTTTCCAAACTCATAACTTTAAACTCCCTGCTGTGAAACTAGCAGACAGAAGAGTTTTTACTTTTAGATTTTTATTCATTTCAGTGAAAAACCTGCAGCCAGGGGAGGACGGGACGGGATGATGGTGTGTGTGATGGTGTGTGTAATAATGTGTATGATGGTTGTGTGTGATGTGTGTGTGTGATGTGTGTGTGTGGGCTTCCTGTCTGCTGGATGTGCTGCTAGTCGGAGGCAGCAGCTCTGGTGATTCATTCCAGTGTGTCATTAGTTTGTCTCTGGGTTGAACATCTAATAATAGACGAGAGCAAGAAGAGAGAGATCCCCGTGTGTGTGTGTGTGTGTGTGTGTGTGTGTGCGTGTGTGTGCGTGTGTGTGTGTGTGTGTGTGTGCGTGTGGCGCATATATAGGGGGCGGTTTGAAGCAGTTGGTGTGTTGGGAGTCTGGAGGTGTGTGCGCGTTAAAACCAGCTGGAAGAAACATCTGAGAAATTTGTAGTTACTGTATGTGTGTGTGATTTATATTATTGTGTGATTTATTGTTATTATATATAAGGAACCATAAATGTTTTCCTCAGTTTGGCAATAAATGCAATAATTTGACTTGACTAATTAATTAAGTCTCAAACTTATTGAGGCACAAACAGGAAGAAATACAAAAATAAGAATATTACTTAGTCAATACAATTTGTTTATTTAATTCAATTAGCAAATATTGAGTAATCTATTATTCTATAGAAGCAAAGTGCTCTATTGAGAACTTACTTCTATTTGAGCCAAAGTTCATCAAACGTTTGAATGAAAAACCCAAAGTGGCTACGACTTTAGCCACGTTAGCAGCTAACGGCTAGCTGCGCTATTACCTTTGCATTTCTAGTTTAAAATTTTGTGGCCCACAACCGTTTCTAATGTTTTAATGTTTCTAATACTTTTAATGTTTTGAATGTTTTATGCAATGATTCTGATCTGCCTGGTGAAAACGGTAAATGTTGCTAAAACGGTCAAAACTGTTTTCACTTCCTGCTGATTCACTTCTGTTGAGTTTGTTTCTGGAGAACCAACATGTAGCAAATATCCAAATAATCAAGCCCCGTTCATAGCCAGTTATAGAGAATCCAGTTCAATTCAGTCAAAGTGAATTGAGTTCAAGTTTCCTGGAGGAAACTCAAAACACACTTGGAAGAGAAAACACAAAGCTAATAGTAGCAAATGAAAACAGGGAATTGAAGTTGGCAACAATAAATTCATCACTTTTCTCAGGAAAATCTGTTAACACTGAACCAGGAATACTTTCTATGGGAAAGGAAAAGAAAACTGAACAAGTTGAATCTGAGCTGGGAGAAACTTTGTATGGAAAGAAAAACAACCTAGGATGAATTTATTCCTTTGATAAGCCAAAGTTGTAGTTCAATAATTAACCTTATGGGGTTTTTAGACCAAACTAGAAGCTCAAGGAAAGGAAGGAAATGAGGAGTTTAGTGCATAAAATGTGAAGTAGATGTTTCATTTCGAGCTGCGGATGAATCTCTTTCCTCTGGTAAACAAAACAAAAAACGGCTTTTTGCTCATTAATCATCGTTTCATTTGTTTAAACAGTAGAGTTTGGATCCGGTTCTGGTTTGGATCCGGTCCAGTTTTGAAACCGGTTTGGATCCGGTTCGGTTTCGTCTCTGTCAGGTCTGAGAATAAAATCTGGTTTTGCTGACTCAGCAGTTTGAACCGAGGGAACAGTCCAAGTTTCTCCAGGATGAAGGTAGTGACCATCAGCAGACGGTGCATTTAGCGCTGCGCTATCATCTCATTGATTAGTCTATAGATTATTCTGATGATTAATTGATTAATCAGATGTTTCATTTAACAGTTTAATCCCGTTTGGAACAATATTAGACATCATCATCATCGTCATCATCATTATTCAGGTTGTGCTTGGCTTTGACTGAAAGCAGTTGCTGAGTTCAAATATATTTATATGAAGTTTATTTCAAGTCAGTCGCATCAACAGGCAAAATTCAGACATTTTGACTCCAAACCAGGAAAACTTTTAAAGGTTACAGCAAATTTCCAGCTCATTTTGACTCATTCAGAAAACAATAGTGGACAATAATCTCCAAATTATTTTGTCTGAAATAACAAAATGTTTTTGCAGAATGAAGAAACCAGAAACCAATGAAAAATGAAACTAATAACAAATATAATATATCGTATATTGCCAGTGGCAATATGAAAATATAATATTAAAATTGAAATTGCGTAGAGCTCTGGTGTTCTGTCCAACATGACATGTTGCTCATCAACTTTGTTGTTATAATAAGTTTTATAAGGAAAATAGAATAAAAACAGATATTGCAATGGCTTTGCGTCATCAAACTATAAATTCTGTTATCAAGATTTTTAATACTTTCTGGATTCTCAGTTAAGTGTGTAAATCTGAGTCGGGATGATCAAGTTTTAGTTTTCCATCGTTTTTCTAAATCAGAGACAAAGAAGTGATGAAAAAATGTCCGACAGGATTTCGGAGTTTTTTCCTGACCGTTCATCATGGCGGCTCTTCAACATTTCTGGCCATTTGTTCATCTACCTGCTTTAACTAGGACGTCGCAGGTCAGACGCTCAGCTTCAGCAGCAAGGTAGAGTCACAGGGATGTATTGAGAGCATCGCCATGGCAGCGATCCAGAGCAGAGATGCAGTCCAGAACCCAAAGTGGATCTGCAGGGACGATTTCTCACTTCGTAACCGGAAAAAAAATCAGACCATCCAATAAAGTCCCACTTGCACCGTCTAAGAATGAGTGACCTGGTTTCCAGCTGAACTAGTTTCAAACACATACACACTGCAGCAGCAGAGCCACTGTACACAGAATCTGTCATGGAAGCTCCCAGTTAAAATCCAGGGTCCTGAATGGAGTGAAGGTAAAGAACGCTGACATGAACTGGAGGCTGATGGCTCGTTAAACGGAAGTCCTACTTCCCTGCTGCCATCTGTCGCTCCGCTGGCGTCCACGCTTTAATCAGAGCAACATCCAGCCGGGAGATCTGCTCTCCCTGGAGAAGTTCATCCTCTGAGGCTTCCACTCTTTCTAGAGCAGCTTGAAAAACTCAATCACTTTGTGTGGTTCAACATCTTCATAAAGTATTACTCACATTTTCTTTGTACTTCCGTTTGGGTCTCAACTCCTTCTACAAACATCTTTAAAAAAATACCAGGCCGTTTTTTGGCAATAAATTATTATTTTCTAAATAAGCCATTTCAAAAACCTTTGGAAAATAATGTCACAAATCAGCAGGCTCTGCCTGTTACCTAGCAACCCCAGCCAAGCCCAGCCCGTTACCTAGCAACCCTCAGCATTTGGCCAGCTGGTTTTCCTGCTGTATGCTCTGTACAATGGCTGCTGGAAAAGTCAAGAGTTTAATTGTTGACTGCTATATACTGGTTGGTTGTGCAGGAGGCTCCACTAATGCTTTTCAAAGATGCATGGTTGTATAACTGCACGTCAGTTTGCAATGTAAGAGCTGAGTGGGCGTGGCCAGCAGCAGCTTTAGGACCCGACCTGCTTCATGCTAACTGGAGAAATCGGTTCTTAACGGAAATTGCGACATTTTGTTTGCAGAGTCGCCCGCATGCTGAACTCGACCCCGGGCCGGGCAGGTTCTGATCGGGTTTGGGTCGGGTCGGGTCGGGTCGAATCATTCCACGTGTGGCTTGTTTCTATGACTTTGTATTTTTGATTTTTTTTATCATGAAAAGCACTTTGACACGCCTTGTTGCTGAATTGTGCTACACAAATAAACTTGATTGATTGATTGATTGATTGTGTGAAGTGTTGCCTGATTGGTCAGAAGTTTGCTGCGTTTTGCAGGAAACGCCCTCAGATCGTAACATTGATGTTTGTCTTTAGCGGCTCGGTGGAGCAGCTGGTGACTCTGCTGCCCTGCAGCTAGAAGGTCCTGGGTTTGATTCCCGGGACGGGATGTTTCTCTTGCCCTTTGACCCCTTAGCCCCCACTAAGATGAGCATGCTGGATGATGGATAGAATGTTTTTCTGACGTGATGAGGAATTCTCTATATGTTTGATTCTTCACTAAATAACTAGCATAAAAATGCGATTGGTTAATAATTCATAACTTCTGGGTGGAAATTTTTACGTTGTCATTCATGGAGGAGGGTTAGGTGGGAAATGACCTCGGGGGGCGAAGCTCGTCACAACGCATCAACACAACGAATCTAATATGATATTTAAAAACCAAACACTCGATTGATTTGGCTGCATGGAGGCTCAACGCAGGAACCAAAGACGTCCGGATCCAGACAGCAGGTAGAGCAGCGCAGCTTCCAACACGGTCAGAAAGATGAACAATAATTCAAGTCTTGAGCTGCGGAGCGAGACGCCGGTTCTGCTCCCGCTGTTGGACCGCCGCTACTGGAGGTGATATTTCAGACGGAGCCGCTGAACCTCCAGACGGTGAACTGTCACAGCGAGCAGCAGCTGAGCTGCAGCAGGGAACTGAAACTGATTTTAGATATGTGGTAAAATATGTATGTTATATCTAAATTAGGTCAATTTATTGCCAGATAATTTAGTATCATTTATACGTAAAGCAAAAAATTAACAGCCAATCCAGGTGATGGGCAGAGATCGGCCTCATGGATGATCGGTATCGGAACATCCCTGATATTTACTGTTTTGAATTTAAGACGAGAAAAGTTTGAAATGAATTACATGCACATTAATGCACAAGTTAAACATTTTTAAAGATTGGTTGCGTAAAATATGAACAGATGTTGACTATCCACTATAATATGCTGCAGTTATTTGTAGGTTGTTTGAAATTCTGACTGTTTTTTCCATATTTAACAGTTTACTAAAAGTAGCTTGAGCTAGCTGTGATAAAACATTATTACATATTTATAAGGCATGAGATTCTCCATGATTTATCATATTTAAATTATTATACATGATAAAGTGGAGAATCTGAAGGACACAAATTCTTTGTTTTAAGTCAAACAAGTTTGACTTTTAAACTCGTACATACAGTATTTTGACAGTGTCAAAATATGTACACTGTAAAAAAAATAATCAAAATAATCAGTTACCACAAAATATATATTAAAAAAAATTCTTGATTCCTTCTCTCCAACTGTTAAACTTAGCTTGTTAATAGTAACATAGCATGTTAACATACTATCACGTCAATGCCGTCTTAGCATTTTCAAGAAACATGCTAATGGTATTACTTAGCATGCTAGCATCAATGCTAGCATGCCAATGCTAACTTGATCTTATCAATGGATTTCTGTTGGATTATTTGTACATTTGTACCCTAACTGCTGTTTTGTTATTATTATAATTATTGACTTTCATGTGTAGTTTATATTTTTATACATTATAATAAACGTTGTGCTGCAGTTATTGCAGCAGTCAGTGCTTGTAAGATGCAGCACATTGAATGAGTGGTGCAGGTAAGGACAGATTTGTTTCATAATACTTTATGTAAGTGTTTGGAGACAGATGAATTAATTATAATTTACTCTCCTGTGAGTAAGAAAGAGAGTCAGAAGACGTTTCAGCTAAAGCTGAGCTCTGCTGTGATCCAGGCTGGCAGTAGAATCGCCACAGTCAACAAAACTATTTACATAAAATTACAATATCAAACTCAAATATCCACATTAGTCACACACATCTTTCAGTTGTGGCTCTGAATGGAGAAATAATTTTTGAACAAAAATTATTTCTCCATTCTTGTAAAAAACGAGGAACATTAAAACTTTTCCGCTGACCTCCGAACGATCCATGACTGTCATGATTTCATCCTGTTGGCCCAAACTGGCAGGAAAGACGAGCAGCCAGTGGCAAATCATGCAAATATGGGGAAACATGCAAACTCTGCACAGACTGAGAGCTTTGCTGCTAAACTAGCAAACAGGTTCAAAAAGACAAAGTAGGCCGCTCTGAACATTAAAGTTGAGGGCAGCATATCGATAAACATAGGAAGTCAAATACTTTTAAAAAGCGTGTTTTTGTTTGTGTTTAAATAAGAGGCTGAACTTTGCAAGTTTGAACTTTAGTTTCACTCAGATGGCATCATCTGAGGTAAACTGTAATCGTCTTAAAACTCTTAGTGGCACGAATCTGATTCTATTGGTGGTAAAATGAATAAATGACTCAGAGTTTGATGGTGGGACTCAGCAGACCTGGGAACAGTTTCCCTTCGCGATGTCACTCGAGACATTGCAGATTTTATCTTACTTATGACAAACTATATTTAAAGTTAGTTTCGTTGATTTCACCAAACGTCGACCAGCTGCTTCAATCTGAGGCTTAAAATGATTTCTGTGTTTTGTTCAGTCGGAAAGTTTGATAAATTGACAAAATCTGGACTAAATGTGTCGTTTGTTTGTAAAACGTGCCGATGTTCACAAAATCTTAAATCTTATTACACATATAACAAACTATGTGTGCTGCAGGTGCAGTTATGTGAAATTGAATTGGCAAATATAAAAGACCTTTGTTCAGTCCTCTCTTGCATATTGACAGAACTGACAGAAACCAAACTGTTTATGGATTAATATCAAGGCAGAATAAATATTTGACATATCAAAACATCTGCAATTTTCTCTGCTTTAATTTAAGTCATATTTTGTAGAAATCAGACCATGACTCTGTATGTAGTGATGCTAGCTGTAGCGGCTAAAATGTCGATGCAGCTGGCAGCACCAAGAACATCAGATGTTTCATAAAACACCTGTTCAGTCCACTTTAGTCAAAGTGTAGTTTGTTTGCCTAGAAAGTCCGGTCCAGTTGTTGTGAATGCTAATTGACCTCTGACCCCTGACTTCTGGTCCTCCAAACCTCAGTCTGGGTTCGGTTGAAGTGAACTCTGGTTCAGTTTGAATGTGAACGCCAAGCGGACCGGAGACCGCTCCAAAAGCAGGAAGTGGACTACAGCGCAGGGCATTCTGGGTAAATCCAACCAAAGCTAGCGTGCTAGCCTAGCGCTAGCAGCAGAAATGGCTCCTGGTCTTCAGCCAAAGACTAAAGAGAAATCCTCCAACACTAAAATCTGACGCCTCCATCTTGTTTCCATCTGGTGAAGAAGGAAGTTGCTCTCAGTGTCTTCAGAGGTTTTTGTGTGGTTTCCTTCAGTGGTTCTTGGTGCAGCGCCCCCACAGGCCAGGAGGGGAACAGGTTGGTTTGACTCAGAACCACAGCAGCTGGAGGTGGAGCAGATGGTGGAGTTCTGGTTCCAGTAGAACCGGGTCGACCGGACTGAAGGAGGGGAAACGTCCATATGCAGCAGGTTTGTTGTTTGTTACGGTCCCTCACTGGTTCTGTTCAGAATAAGAGTTTTTCCAGCAGCGGCTCACAGTGAAGTCTCTAAAACCGGCGTAATTACTTTCCGCTCTGGAGAGACCCCATTTTTGGAAGTGCAGTGACCTTCAAAGTGTGCAGTGTCCTCCTTTCTTTCTCGCTGCATTACGGTCACTTTAATCGATGCTGCTGCTAAAGCTGCAGCTGCTGCAACCCCACAGTCTTTGTTCACACAATGTACCCATAATTCAGATGATGAGTCATGTGTCTGTGGCAGGTGTAGTGAATGCAAAGCAGTTCGGTTCGCGCTATAGGCCAGAATCCCTGCCTGCCTGACCTTGGAGAAACGGTTTCAGCTGCCTGACTGCAGCAGCAGCACGCAGGAGGATAAACCGCTTAACACTGCATGTAGGATCAATTTTAATTTAAAGTCATTTTAATCTAATTTTTTTGAAGCTGTAAATTTTGATGCAGTATACAGAGAAATAAAACTCTTTTTCGTTTTGTGTTCAGTGAGATTTGACTCTCTGATTGTTTCATTCCCTGTTTAGCTCTCGTCACACGGAGAATAGTCGCCGTTTCACTGCTGCTCACTTAGTGAGACTCTGTTCAAAATGGTCTTATAAAACCGGAGCCTGTGGTCTGCAGCTCCATCAGGGGGAATCCCTGAATCTGCAGTAACAATGGAAATGTTGTAAAAAGAAAAAGCGCTATGGCTTTTAACGTTCCCTTTTATAGATGTTCTTATCATAGATACTATTTCTAGAGTCCAGTCTCTTTTTATTATTCATCTACTTTTCCATAGAGAGAAACAAAAGGCGGAAGGTATTGAGCTCAACCCACATGAGGAGCCTCTGACATCACAGGTTCGATTCCCGACCTGATGACCTTTGCCCCTGCTCTCCTTCCCTCTGACCGACTTTTCTGTCTGAAATTAAAAAAAAGCTTCTAGAGTGAATAAATCCTTTATAAAAAGAAGGAACGATAAATTTGTTCCACTTCCAGCTGCTGTGGTTCTTCCTCCAAACAAACTGAAATGATTGTAACTAAATAATTTTACCGATTGGCCTTTGGCCTAAACAAAACATGGTCACCACATTTATTTCACCAAATCATTCTTAGATAATCAGATTTCAGTTTGATCAGTTTCTGCCTCTTTACGGTCGCTGTCACTTTAAATCCAAACAAGCTGCTGCTGGCCATGCCCCCCGAACTCTGCATTACACTGACAGACAAAATGGCTGCCAACAGATGAACAATTACATTGAAAAGCATTAGTGGAGGCTCCTGCACAACCAACCAGTCTGCAGCAAGTCAACAAGTAAACTCTTGTCTTTTCCAGCAGCCATTGTATAGCAGAGGGAAAAACCAGCTGACCAAACACTGGAGATCAGCTGGGTTGCTAGGTAACGGGCTGGGCTTGTTGCTAGGTAACGGGGCTGCCTGTGATTTAAAACTCAGGAGGTTTTTGAAACGACTCGTTTTCCAGACAATAAAAAACTTCTTGCCAAAAAATGACTGCATGTTGTTTTAGGCAGTTGAGACACAAATGAAGAATAAAAACGTAAATTTTACAAAATAGATCCCCTTTAAATATTGAAGTAGTTTAGAATCTAGAAGCTGCCATGCGTTAGTTTGATTTCTCTCCTGTCTGACATGAGAAAGCAATGAAACTGAAGGATCTTCCAGCGGTGCTTCAGATTTGGCAGGACGCCCCCTGCAGGCCGCCGCCTCTCCACCAGTGATCCAGCCGGTAGGTTGCATAACGCAGCCCGAAGGTTTGGTAGGAGCCTCTCTGGGATGGTGTGTACGCTGCGGAGGCTGATCTGGAATCTGACTGCAACAGACTCGGAACCATTTCAGAAACATGACACATGCAAAGCTGCGCCTCGTCTTCCTCACGCTGTGCCACATTTAAAGTCTGTAGACTGTGCCAGGCTGCTGAAAGCTGCTCTGAAGGTTTTCTCCTTTCTAGTTTTATGTCGCGCCTCTCGCACCTCTTCGTCTGTAAGTGGAGCTTCGCTTGCTGACGTCTGCGGTCCCAGCGGCTCCTTCGTTTCCACGCCGTTTCGTGCTCAGAGTTACATCACAGCGGCTCTGAACGACCTGAGGTTTGCTCAGGTCGTTAGGTAGAAGGAACGCGCTCTCCTTGCTGACATCTGGGCAAATCACGTTGCTCAGGTTTTACCGTTTAGTGCCGACAGGCAGCACATCTGCTGGACGCCACGTCTGTTCTGCTGCTCATTTGATGGTTTATTTCTTGTTAGGCATTAATCATGTCATTTATCATTCAACATGATAAATGACAAATTGGTTTTATCATTGTCATGGTTGTTTAAATCAAATCCTAAAATGTGACTCTTCATCTCAAATATTTTAATATTCCAGCTTAATGTTTCCTTTTTGCTTCATCATGGAGGAAAAAAACTTTGTGGATTTTTCACAAACGACTTTTTGGCCGTGAGAAAATCAGCTGTTTTAGTAAAAACGAGTTTCAAACATTTAAATGATTTATAACTGGACAGAAGGTCATGTGACTGGCAAACTCTGTGCTGATTGGTCTGTTGGTTTGTTTTTTGTTTAGTTTCTTTCTTCCTATGTGTGTGTGTGTGTGTGTGTTTTGTCTGGGGTTATATTCATGTATTTGTAAATGAGTCGACAGGTTCATGTGCTCTTGTTAAAATCGAGACATTAAAACTCATCGGCTTCAATTGTTCATTTTCTCCACTGTTTGGTGAAAGCATCAATACATAAGAATAAATTTAAAGATACAGACGAAGCCCGTTATAAATAGGAATGTTTTTAATTTCCCCACAATGACTCTACACTCATGGTTATCTAAAAAGATTGAATTAATAGTTTTTATCATCATCTCAACGCTGCTGCAAAATATCGTATTCAAACTTTAAGTCCAAGTCGCCGCAGGAGGAAATGACATCATTTCTACATTTAAACCCACAGCGAGGCGGCCATGTTGTCGTTCCTCCGTTTACTTTTTGTCACAGTTAAACTTGATGAGCTGAAGCTGCTTCGATCTCAGCAGCAGGAGTTTTTATGAAGTTTACCCAGCTTTTATTTTGGTAGTCCACTTCCACATCGTGTGACCTAGATATTTAGTTGTGAGCTAATTGTTTAGAATAAATGTTTAACTTGCTAATTATTTAGCTACGCTCAACATTTAGGCTCAAACTAAATATTAAGTTTGAAACTGAATTTGATCTTATTTTATAAAAATAAGACTTGTAAAAATAAAGTTCCTTTTATGGCTAAATAACCCAAATTATTGCTCTTAACCTTGACTGTGTAGCTTTACAGGTTGTACTTGCATTATTATCTCATCAATATACTAGTTTAAAATTGTCTCAAAACAACAATATCATCGTTTATTGCAATAATCCCAGGACGATATATCTGGACCGGCTCAGAGCGCCCCCCTCTGTCCAAACTCAAGCAGCAACAAGATGGAGATAAATAAAAATCTGATATTACAGCTGCAGTAACTTTTATAAAAATATTTTTTACACATTTGTTGAATATGTCTCCAGGTTGTGACAGATAATCAGTGAAAAAGATTTGTATCCTCAGTTTTCTCCCAGTGCTAACTGGAAACAACCAATCAGAGCAAGGAGGTGGGAGTTAGCGCTGTAAATCACTGCCCGTGTGGCGCTGCTCAAGAAGAGCTTTTATTGCTGCAGTTTCACTTTTTTGATTTTTCCATCATATTTTTATGCTTTTCCCTGATATGTAGCTTTGATTCTTTCATGTTTGAGAAGTCCATTAGTCTCCATGGCAACCATTCAGCTGGTTGGACCTAGCCCCGCCTTCGAAGCGCACCTCCTCCCCCACTCAGCTCCTTCAGACTAGCCAGCAGCAATTAGCAGATGTCTGGTGGAACTGCTGAGCTGCTGCTCAGAGCGACGCTGTTAAAAACTTTTAAGGGTTAAGAGAGGAGCCATGTTGGGACGACTTCCTGGAGGCGGAGCTTCAGAAACAGCAGGAGTTCTTAAAGAGACAGTTTTAATTTCAAGGAATTAAATCAGGAAGTCAAATGTCTTTTACACTACAAAAACACAAAACTTTACCAAGTATTTGACTTGCTTCTAATGCAATTATTTTATTACACCTGAAATAAGACAAAACTAACTCACAAGTAACTTTTCCGCAAGAAACAGGAGCTTGTTTCACATCAGTAGTTTCCTTAATATTGAGAAAGAAGTTCTAACTGGCAGATTCTCATTTATAACATGACATTTTTCTGATATTTTAAAGTGACATAATCTGCCAATAGAACTGGAACTTTTTAAATCAATATTAATAAATTATTGAAACTCTTGTTACTTGTAAGTTAGTTTTGTCTTATTTCAAGCTAATTAAGATATTTGCCTAAAAATAGATCAAAAATAGTAGGATTTTGTGTTTTTGCAGTGTCATATTTGATATGTGTAACATTTCTCTGATTGTGCTATAAAATGGCTTCTGTGCCTGGAAAACATAATGCTGCCCCTATAATCCCTGTGATGATGATGGGATCTGCATGACTGTGACATAATTGTCTAATAGAGCCTTAAAGCTTTTCGTCCAGTCATTTGTATCTGGACGCCTCGGCCTGGTGGAAACGGAAAGAGGGGAAGAAACAAAGAGTTTTACCCTCGGCTGTGCAGAAAGGATGGAATTATTTGTTGATTTCCGACTCAGTAGAGGCGGCTTCAGCGGATCCCTGCTGCTCTCTATCAAACTGCCAGAGAGAACTGTAACAGACCAAAGCGCCACATGGTGTGTGTGAACCAAGGAGACAAATTAATTCATCAAAGTCATTTAAAAAACCTTTTTGAAGGGAGTCGGAGCAGAAAACGCCACAATCTGAGGTATTCCTGGCACAGAGTTTGTTATATAATCCTCTCATGCCCTCTTGAGAATATTGTGTTCACATAACACTAATTCAACATTTCATTTGGAAATACGCTTGGAAAAAACGGCTGGTGACAGCCTGAAGCTTTTCTCTCTGATGCTTGGAAAAAAGGCAGCGGTGCTTTTTAGGCCGGATCTGAGGAATGCCGGCGATCGGGGAACGCCGGCCAAACGGAGCCAAGCGACTTCCCGTGGATCTCCTCTCTCACCTCCACTTGGCTCAGGAAAGGCTCAATATTTAGAATAATGAAGTGGGAGCTTGTTCTGGTCTGGCAGCAGGAGGAGCGACGCTGCCGACTGTCAGTCACTTTCCTCTGCGTTGCGATGGAAACAACCTTGCTGCTCCGCTGCGGGGCTAATTCTGTAGAAGAGAGGAAGCTTGTAGAAAGCGATGAAGAAAAATCTGCACACATGAGTCATCTGCTAACACTCGGTACGACGGCTACGCCGCCTGGCAGCTTCACAGCCGCTTGCTTCTCATTCTACTATAGTTTTATTTTGCTGGGACTTTGTCTAATTCAGTTAGTTGTTAAGGTTTGTTTGCTACTTTTTATTAGCTGTTATTAGTTACATATTGCTCAGTTTTAGTTTTTTCATACTAACAGAAAAAGGTCAAATATTGTGATTATGTAAAAATCGATTAGGTAACGAAAACTCTGACTATGGACTCTGTTCTTTCAGCAAATGGTCTTTTTTGGAGTCTGGATGATTAATGATTAATCAATTACTAAATTAGTTGACAATTATTTCTATCATCGATTAATGAAATTATTGTTTCAGTCTGATTGTTGATTCCCGTTGCTAAATAAATGTTCAAATGGATCCGCAAACATCCATCATTACTGCGCTGCTGTTCTTCTTCTCATTGCGACGCATGTAATAATCAGCATGAATAAATGTGCAAAAAAAAGATTTCAGCAAAAAAATCTGAGGCGCATCGAGAGTCTAACAGATGAAATGATCCGTTTCATAATTAGCAGAAATGTTTCACAGGATTTCATTTAGTGGTGTCAGGGAAATGTTTTCTCTTTCTATTAGCAAAAATGTTTTAAAAATGTTTACATAATTATATGTGTTGGTCTACCTCAAAGTAACTAGTGGTGGGATTATTGTAATTATTACAGGGTCTCACATTTTAATCAAAGAAACATATTAACAGAAACATTTAGGTTTTCAATTCAAAACCCCTTTTTGCTGCTAAATTATTGAATAAAACTGGATCTGAGCTCAACGTCAGATATTTATACTTTTTAATATTCATCCATCAGTTTGGAGCAAAATGTTTCAGAAGGTCTGATCACTCAGAAAGCCACTGAAATGTGGGCTGTAGACGCTAACATTAGCATTAGCTGCTAGTGTGGATGCTAACATTGGGGTTAGCCACTACTGTGGACACTGACACTAGTTTAGCTGCTACCTGTTAGCATTCAGATGCTATTTTTTGGGTAGCACAGCTTTGCTGATATGCTAACTCCTTTTAGCACATCTTAAACACAACAGTAGTGTTTTCCAGCGTCCAATCAGATCGTTTGAAGCAGAAATTAACCCTTTGTGGGCCGAGAGAAGACGATTTGTCGTCAGTTGCTCTTTCTGTGTCTCTTGTGCGTCGGATTTACGGGCGTACCAGAAACACAATACAAAGGTTCTGCTCCGGACTTTTGCTTGTGAATAAAAGAATGTAGTAATTGGGTTGAAATTTTAAGGCATTAAATTAATGAATGAATAAATAAATTAATCAAAATTAATGCGTTGACGTTTCTGGCCTGAGAATAACTTGTATAAGTTCATATGAATGCTTTTACAAGGCTTTATAGCAACATTTACAGGTAAACAGCAAAAGGAAAAATTCTAGACAAAATGTTCTGAGATGGACTTTATGAAGCTTCATTAAATTTGGTAAAACATAAACTGAAAATTTGAGGAAATGGCTGGAAAATCTTCCTTCAAAACCTTTTGTTTAGTTTCATCCGAATGACTGAGCTGAAAACAAAGGAAGCATGTTTGTGCTGCTGTTATTTATGATGCGTTTGTGTTGCTCTTCCTGTGGGTCTGCCATGTTTGTAGTTCTGTTTTCTCTGAAAACACCAGAGCAGTGGAAGGTCTGATCGCTCCAGCTGGTTTCCAGTTGAACCAGTCGGAGATTAAGCTCCTCTGTAATCCTCCTCCGCTCCACATGACCTCACTGTGATGTTGCGGCCTGCAAAGCCGCCATTGGAGCGCCGCGCCGTCTCCTTGGCGGCCGGCGGCCAATCGGAGCAGTCGGCTCGGGCTCCGCCCCCCTGTGGTGAACATGCAGCGTTTCTATGAATGGAAACATGGGGGAGTAATAAAAGAGTTTATATATTGATAAGACATCAGAATATTTTAGCAGATCTGCGTTTAAATGGAAATAATCTCATTCAGTTTATTTAATCCAGAGACTTTGTGTTTTAGCTCCAAATTGTCAGAATAAAATTTAACCCATAAAATGCCATTAATTATGACTACAGCTTATGAATATCATGTAGAGCCAGCTACAGTTAATGCCACTTTAACAGATCCTGAGAATTATCAGTTGTACATTTGATAATCAGTTTTGTGGATAAAAGTGTTTCATATTTTTTATTTATGCCGTTTAGTTTTTCTGCCTAATAATAAAAAACAACAAATATCAAATCAACAAAATGATTCAGACACAAATTCAACCAGGAAACATTTACATTGAAATTCTATTCTAATCTTAAAGTCGGTAAATTTATTGAAATAAATTGTATGGTGTATTTTTATCAGCCTGTGGTTCCGACTAACCCGGTTTAGTTTGGACAAAACTGAACTGGTTCTGGATAAAGTGACTGGAAATATTTGATCTTGTTGTCATGAATAAACCTCAACATAAAAAATGTAAAAATAAAATAAAAACATCATGACAGCGAAGCTTTTCCTCTGAACTGTGATGTTTGCCTCAGAATCAGAACACGGTATTTCGGAGTGGACGTTTCTTCAAGTGCAACTTTTCTCTAGAGATCGCCATGGTAACCGCGTTACGGGGGCAGATGCTCCGCTGCCAGCCCTTGACCCAGTTTGAGAATAAATTCAAGGACCTGACAGAACCAGAACTCCAACATCCGTCACTGCAGCTTGGCTCCAACTCTCCATCTAAATATAATAAATATTTAACATGCTTTAGTAACAGATTGTGCTCATAAAAACTCCTTAGATGAGTCCGAAAAGCAGCTCGGCGTTTTCCTGAGACTGGACACGGTGACGGTGGTCTGCATCCAGAACCAGAACCTAACATGAAGTAGCAGCTTTCAGCGTCTATGCACCACAGATCTGGAACAAACTTCAAGAAAACTGCAGAGCAGCCGAAACCCTGAGCTCCTTTAGACCCAAAATGAACCGTTCTGATCAATCCCTTTATAATTGGATAGATAAAGGGGCGGAGCTACAGGGGCGGAGCTAACAGGTGGATGTAAAATGGCGGGGCTACAGGGGCGGAGCTAACAGGCGGATATAAAGGGGCGGGACTACAGGGGCGGAGCTAACAGGCGGATATAAAGGGGCGGAGTTACAGGGGCGGGGCTACAGGGGCGGGGCTAATTGGGCGGAGCTGCCACCCTGATAGAAAACCTTCTCTCTCCTGTCGCCGTCCTGTTGGCGATGATGAATTCTACAAATAATTACAAATAACATTAAGAACATGAAACTCTTTTTTCCTACAATATTGAATGCATCACACTGTAACCTGCCGTTCTGACTGTAGCAGCTCTGATATATTACTGAATATATTGATATAATTACGTTACTGGAGTCTTATGTTACAAAGTTTTGCTATAATTATTTTGACTAAATATGAAACAGTTTCATGTTTCTCAGTGAAGCCGACACAAACTGAAACAGTTTTCAGTTTTTCTTCACTGGTTTTATTTTCCTTTAGCTGCGACAAACTGGAATTTAATAAGTTCAATAAAACGACAAAAACTGGATTAATTCCCTCGTTTGTTCGTAGAACGCGGCAATATTCATAACAATAATCAAGTGGGATCAAATGTTTCATTAACAGTAGTAGACATAGTTTAACTTTTTAAAATATTGATTCCAATAGCTGCAATTATGTAAAATTAAATTGTTGATGAATATGAAAGATAAATTTGTTCTCTCATCTTAACAGAAGTGGCAGAAACCAAACGGTTTATAGATTTATTTTTCAGTTTTAATTTAAACCACATTTAATAGAAATTGGATAATAAACGAATATTTGCACCAGCAGTGACTGTTGAACGTCCATCAGTCCTTCCCCTGTCAATTATTGGTTTATTTCAAATTAAAAATACTTTATTGATCCCAAAGCAAAATTAAATAATTCTTAAATAAGTCAGTATTAATTTTAGCAGAATAAAGAGAGAATAAAAAGAAATGTAAAAGATAACAGACATCTTATCCAAGAAGTTGGACCTGGACTGGCGCCGACCCGCTCAGAGGAAATGATAAAAATGTGGATTAATGAGATTCAAACTATTAGAAGTGATTAGTTTATGGATTTACTGAAAAGGTTTAACTTTCCTGGTCAGAATTACAGCTTCAGTTGGAATTAATGTTGTTTTTCCACCTGAGAATTTTGAAAATTTATTGAGCTCCGAGAAGAACGAGAAGCCACCATAACTCTAGAAATATGCTGAATTTGCTGCAGATCATATCTAGAAAATAATCAAACCACAGTTAGGTGTTTGTTTACTGCCTGTTTTTCATACATTGTTTGAAGAAGATTGTCATAACCTCTAATAATATGAGAGATGTACATGTTTTTTCAATATTTGTCCAAATTTATTTTTCTGAATATCTAATTTCCTTGGATATGAACCCATAACAGTTTGATTAAATGTATTGATTGATTGATTGATTGGTGAGCTGTGTTCCAGCGGTTGGAGAGGATTCTGATGCAGATGATACTTGACCCACATTTACAGTAATATGTCATTCAAACAAATCCTGATATTGAGAAACATTAGGATATAGTGAACATTAGGAAATTATCAGTTTTCTTTTTTTTCTATTTGTTTTTCATCACCGTCTATTTGTGGCTCTAGTGTCCCTTTTTCAAAGTAGGCTGACAGAAAAGGGGAAGACATGCGGTAAACGTCGTCGGGTCCGGGAGTCGAACCCGCGACGGCCGCGTCGAGGCCACGTTGCCCCTCCGCCACCACGGCAGTTTTCTGTTAATATTGGATCTCTGTTCAGGTGAAAACTGAGTTCTGCTTCATATTTTGATAAAATGATGGAGCTGCAAAGGCAAATAGGGTTTGATGATTTTACTAAAAGTTTGAGGATCATGAGTAATAATAACTGCAATAAAGTGCAGAAAGTACATCACTAATAATTGGTTCATTCAGTCCGTGAGGAAATGACTTTTAGATACTTCTAACCTTTTCATGCATGAATTATGATCCTTTGTGTCAGGATTTTTCTAATTTTTTTTATTTTCTTAAGGCATAGAAAAGGTTGGAAAAAAATTTAGTAAACGTTTTATTAATTAGATTTTTTTAGGTGATCAATTGTAATTTTCTCCAAATACAAAGTTGTTATTTGAAAAACACATCAGTAGCTTTGTTCTTTAAGGGTTACTTGATGTCACAATAGTTTTAGAGTCGTCTACAGTAGAAGGAGGGATCGGGTCGGTCGGCATGCTTTTTTGTCTGTCGGCCATATTGGATTTAACAAAAATAATTTCTTGCATTTGCAGCTGATGGCCAGTAGTTGATGGTGTATTTTACGATGCATTAGTGTCCACTTCAGTGGTCTGTGTGCTTTTATAATATAAAAATCCACAAGAAGCAGAAGAAAATGGCTTTTCGATAGTGACCACTATGCATGAAAGGGTTCATTATTTCTGTCAGTTAATCGTCAGGTTATTTGTAGTTGCTGTAGTTTCCATGGAAATAAGAACATTTCCTGGAACTACTTCAGGGTTAAACTTTTTCAAACGCTGTAATGTGTTGACAGAAAGAGAGGAGCAGGAACTTTGATTAGCCGCTAGTTTAGCCGCTAGTTTCATATTGAGCTTCTCTTAGTCTAAGTTTCAGTAGCTGTTTGTTTGACTTCAAGTTATTAAATAGGAGGAGTTGTCTTAAAATTCAGTCAGTTAGCTTCACTTTGTGTTCCTGTTAGCTTAACTGTGTGCTGCTGTTAGCTTCACTTTGTGTTCCTGTTAGCTTAACTGTGTGTTCCTGTTAGCTTCACTTTGTGTTCCTGTTAGCTTCACTTTGTGTTCCTGTTAGCTTCACTTTGTGTTCCTGTTAGCTTAACTGTGTGTTGCTGTTAGCTTCACTTTGTGCTGCTGTTAGCTTCACTTTGTGTTCCTGTTAGCTTCACTTTGTGTTCCTGTTAGCTTCACTTTGTGTTCCTGTTAGCTTCACTTTGTGTTCCTGTTAGCTTCATTTTGTGTTCCTGTTAGCTTAACTGTGTGTTGCTGTTAGCTTCACTTTGTGCTGCTGTTAGCTTCACTTTGTGTTCCTGTTAGCTTAACTGCGTGGTGCTGCTAGCATAGCTTGTCTATAAATATTTAATTTCCCTCTGAGCAAATGTTAGCTTCACTCAGTAGTTTATATCTTGACTTCAAATAGCTGTTAGCTTGAGTCTGAGTCATACATGAACATTTCTATCACATGCTTCAAAATACAATCAGTCTGATGTTTATCAGCTTCAGGTATGTTGTAAATGCTCTGGACTTCTCCACTCCAGCTCATACTAATAAATAAATATTTATTTATGCTAACGTTTACGTCTGGCCTTCCTGTCTTATTTAAAAGCGTCTGCGTATTTGAACGATTCCAGCGTTATGGATGAAATGAGCTCATTCGCTCGTCTCTGTTGGCAGAAACATGCAGGCTTGAGTTCCTTACAGATGTTGAGGCTTAGCGCTGTGAGAGTTTTCATTAATTAAACTCGTGATGCATGAGCCTCTGAAGGCCTTTCACACTGGATGCAGCAGAATTACAAAGTGTTGTGCTCAGAAAAAACATGTTCATTTATTATTTGGAAATTAAATGCAATGCAGCCTTTGAGGATTCTGCTGGCCTGCTAGGTTTCAATTAATATGAACCAGAATGAACTGAAGAGGAAGTGCTGATTAAAGGTTTCCTGTTGAGGGCAATGTGGCTTATTCCCACTCGGAGGCCGTTAATCTACCAACATTTGCCTCCAGAGTGAGTCTGTTGCCAGAAATGTTGCTCTTTGCTTTGAAACATCTGGTTCCTCTCCATGCCTGTCCAGTCTTTGTGACAGAAACATTTCCAAGCAACTGAATTTGTTGTGGCAATCTGCCCAGGGTGTTCCCCGCAGTCCTGCAAAGACGAGCCGGTTCAGGCAATTATTGGACAAAGGAATTCATTTGACTTTATTGTAAATGAAATATGTAGGAGATTTCCTTCAGGCAGCTGATCAACACGATGCAGCAATAGGTGGAGGAGGGGCAGCTCTGTGTAAAAAAGATTCCAGGAAAATTTTCTCTAGCATCTTATTAAGATGGCTATAGACCAAAACATGTCGGAAAATATTTGAGGTTTTGATAATCTTGTGTTTGGTAACTGGAACCGGCTGATATTAAAGTAGTTTCATGTTTTGTCTATTTAATTTTTTTTAAAGTTTTGTTGGAGTGTAAATATTAACGTCCAAAATAAATCGATGGCATCCGGCAACAAGCCAGTTGCCAATAATTGTTTATGAGCTGAACCGAGCAGCTCAAGGAAACAGAAGTTTGCAGTTTTATCGTTGCTATAGCAACAAGGCCATACTAACTTTGTTCCACAGTTTTAACCATTTTTATGAGTTTAAGGACTTGAGATCTGATGCGGTTTATCTGCCTGGTTTTAGTCAGAACGGCAGCAGCAGCTGGAGAACATCGATTTGTCCAGTTATTGATCAATCATTGACTAAATTAGTTGATGATTATTTCAATAATCAATTAATGTGATTAATGGTTTCAGCCTAGATTGAAGGTAAATGGATTCCACATTCGGACCCGATCAATACCACACCAATAAACTCCATTGATTGATTGATTGGTTGATGGATTTATTAATGTATTGATTGATTATTGATTGATTGAGGGATTGATTACCAACCTGTCTCTCCACAGTAACTGCCCCTGCTCGCTGGCAGCCGCTCTGGCCCGCGCCACCGCAGACAGCCTGCTCCAGTCCGATCTGTCCATCCAGAACCTCAACAAGGCCGTAGAAGACGGCGCCGACCCGTTGCCACGTGAGTCGCCGGGGAATCGCTCTCTCAAACAAATTAGGTCTCCCTCTCAGTTCGTCCCTCACACTCAGCCACGAACCTCCAGGGCCGCGTCCCACTTCTCCTCTCTGGGTGCATTAAGAGGGATTTGACCACTAGAGGGCGATAGGACGTTCAGTCACAGTCGGACGCCGCGGCATCGTGAAACGGCGTCCCTCGTTTATAGATCAGCGAATATTTTACTCACATTAATGTATTAATCTGTTTTGTTTCTCCTACCTAATCTTCAAAATGAAAAACAAACTATTATGCAACGCTAACATTTTGAAGTTTTGGTTCTTTGTTCTCTCTGTTGTCGCAAACACTTAAAAAAAAATGTTGCTTCCTTCCAAGCAGAAACTTCAGATTTTCATTCAAATTGAATGCAAAAAACCAACAGAAAATAAATAATAAAAAATGTATATGTGGATATTAAGAACAAATCTGCAACTAATGACGTATTTATTTGTTTGCAGCTTCCTTTATGCTGATGAATAAAAATCACATTTTATTGATTAATCAAATTTTCTGTTTGAAGGTTTAATTTGTGGAAAATGTGGATTTTTTTCATAGTTCAGTCACATCTGGTTTACGACTTCTATTTATTTTGACATTGAATTCAGGTTATATTTAATATTTATTTGTTAATTTAGATGTTTAAGTAGGTTCAAGCAGTTCCAACACAATCATTTTTCCCTGTGATGAAAAGGAGCAAAGCCATTGGCCAAAAAGTTTTAAAATGATCCAACAAACGGGTCAAAAGTGTTTTCGCTGTAAAGTCTGGAGTCTTCAGACTAGTAAATTATTGTGCACAGTCTCATTTTTGCAAAATTTATTATTTTAGAGAGCGCACATGTAAATTATAGATGTGTCATAGATGTGCATTTTGATTATTTGCCAATAATCAAAATGTGATTATTGGCTCCTTTGCTGCAAACGCCTCAAACTAAACAGCCTCTATGGAGACCCAAAGATGCCAAAAAGCAACAACTGTCAATGTTTTCTTTCTCTCCTCCTGCTTTTCAGGCACGGGAGACTCGTTTGGAAACTCGTCCTGCTTTGCTTCGTTTATCACAGCTCCACTAAAATACACAAAATAAAACTACTAAAAACAGAATGTAGAATTAAGACTTAATAAAATAACTGAACAGCATTCACACTCTTTGTTTAAAGAGTTTTAAATTTGTTCATGGCAATAAAATCTTAAGTGCTTTTTAATGTCTTTTGCAAGTGAGGAGAAAAAGTTTCTCCTGACTGGTTGTGCGTTGGTTGCAGAGATGGAGTCGGTGAAGATGGCGCGGTTGGTTTTTAACAGACTGTTTGAGATTTGCTGCCTGTGGCAGAAGGAGCTGCCGTTCCGCCGCCGCCCGCAGCCGTACTACGAAACGTCCATCCACGCCATCAAGAACATGAGGCGCAAGATGGAGGACAAGCACGTCATCATCCCCGACTTCAACACACTCTTCAACATTCAGGTAAAATTGATTTACGCCAGTTCATTTTCTTAGTCATTTTTAGAGGATATTTATTTATCAGATGTTATAAGCTGCTAAAATGTTAGTTGTTAGTTTTGTCTGGATTCAGCTGTGCTGCACTAAAACTAGAGAAACATAAATAACAATAAAAACCACAAACTGATCAGAGCAAAAACTAAATGAAAACCAAAACATTTCTCTGAACAAACTTGTTTTTCCAAACCTGACAGTTTTACAGAAAGAAGCCAAGACATTTTTAATAAACAATAATCAATCATCCATGCAGGAAATTTAATCCATCTTGATTTTTCCCGCCAACAGATTTGTTTGCTTTTCACTTGGATTTTAAAAGAAAACATGAAATAACTGATCTTGTTGAATTTTTTTTTCATCATACCTGATATAGCTGCTCCCAACGTTTTCTCGCTTCTTGATGAAGGTGCAACACTTCGACTGATGGTTTCAAACGTTTTATTAAATGAATTTTTTGCCGCATAAACGCCCAAGACCACCATGAACACTGCAATAAAATACACGGTGACAAATATACATCAGTAAAACCGTCATGTTCCCTTATATGAATTGTTCAAATGAAACTTATTACACATATACAAACACAAGAATATTCCACTCAATTGTCCATACTGTATGGATTGTCCAACCAGAAGGTTAGGAGTTGCTAGAAGTCCATTTCTTCCCTATTTCAGTTCTTTGTCTTTCCTATTGCCACTTGCGCACACCAACTGAGTATGAAACGAAACTTACAGTCCTCTATCGAAAGCATCACGTGACCAAGTGATGGCCTAATTACTGATGTGGTCAGATGACGCCACCAATCAAACAGTACCCCCCAAAATATGCACAAAAAATGCCCATGTGACTACGTTCGCTACACCTGAGCTCTACATTTTGATTTTCTAACTGGAAATATAAATATTCACCAAACAAACATGCAGATATTTGTTTGCATGATGGAAAAAAGAAAGAGCCACGATATGAAATCAGGTGTTGATCTGAGCAGCACTTTAGCAAGGCCAGTAGCTCCATGTAGCATTTCTACAGAGCTGCAGCTCTATAGAAATGCTACGCCCTAACCACCAGGAGTCTGTAGAGGCTATTTTAAGATCAGGGTCTATAGGTGCCGCGGTATTAAAGCTGCAGGTCAGCATGGCGTCTTCCTCTGCTGCTGCTTTTCCCACAGTGAGAAACTCATTGACTGAATGTCAGAGCTGAAGCTTTTCTCTGTTTGTCTCCCAGGATCAAGAGGAACAGGCGTTCTTTGCTGTGTTTGACGGACACGGCGGCGTGGATGCAGCTATTTATGCCGCCAACCACCTTCATGTCAACCTGTTCCACCAGGAATCCTTCAGCCAGGATCCCAGCGACGCTCTGTGCCGCGCCTTCAAGCTGACTGACGAGCGCTTTGTGAAGAAAGCCTCACGAGAGGTACCCCTTCCCTGACCTTTAACCCCGACCCGTCCTCCGTCAGAACCCTGTCTGCTTTTACTCACAATGACGTTTTTATTTTTTACAGTGTTGTCTCATCTGCAACCAACGATTATTTTTGTAATTAATTGGATAAAAATGGGCACATTGGGCAGATTTTTCATTCCAATGTTTTTCTTCAATATTAGAAATACATTAAAAGATGCACATAAGAAACGATTTTTTAATGAAAAAATGAACATTTTATTACCTAAAATGCAACGACAGCTTTTGATCATTTATAGCAAACGATGAATCTGCAGCTTAAAATCCTCCAAACATGAGAAAAGTTCAACATGCTGCATTTATGACCTGGGGATTATTTTTTTAATAATTAGATAGATTAATAAATTTATTTTCTTTGACAGAATTCGAACTTGGTGAAGCTAAAACTGATCCTAAAGTTCTGGATAAGGAATATTTACAAAGAAGGTTTTTCAACTTGAATACAAAATGCATAGATTGTTTCTACAGTTTTGGTTCAATAACTGCTGAGTTTTTTCTTTCCACTCCAGTTTATTAATGGATAGCAAATTAGTTGACAATCGATTTATCGTGATTAATTTGATTATTCGTTTCAGCCCTGGTTTTGAATGTGTCCTGTTTTACTGCTTACATTTATTGGCTAGAGATGATTAAGTCATAAGTCGGTTGCAAACCCAGTTCTCCCGTGTGTCTGCGGCAGCACCTGCGCTGTGGAACCACTGGGGTGGTGACTTTCCTGCGAGGCCGGACGCTGCATGTCGCCTGGCTGGGAGACTCCCAGGTGATCCTGGTGCGGCGAGGGCAGGTGGTGGAGCTGATGAAGCCACACAAACCAGACAGAGAGGTGACGCACGTCTCTTCCTTCACAGAACAAGCAAATCGGTTTTCTGTAAACTTAGCAAAGAGCCGCTGCTAAAGGAAAATGTCCAGTGGTTGTCAGGGGAAAGTCAGTCATGAATGGTAAAATAATGTCTGGGAACTCAGATAAGTTGGAACCTAAGATGCAAAATTCACTTCTTCCATGTTTTTGTTTCTCCATTTTGGGTTTTAAAAAAACTCTCAGATGTTCTTTGGCAAAAAGTTTGTTTTAGTGTCTGGAAAATGAAACGGATCAAAAACTTTCCATTGTTAAGTCAAATGCCGTTACCTAGCAACCACAGCTGATCTCCAGCCCCGTTACCTAGCAACCTAGTTTAGGCCTGATCTCCAGCGGTTGGTCAGCTGGTTTTCCCGCTGTACAACGGCTGCTGGAAAAGACCCTGAGAGTTTAGTTGTTGACTTGCTGCATTGTGGTTGATTGTGCAGGAGGCTCCATTGATGCTTTTCAAAGACGTATGGTTGTATAATTGTGCATATGTTGGGAGTGTAAACGTTGATTTGGGGGCATGGCCAGCAGCAGCTTGTCTGGATTTAAAGGGACAGAGACGCTAAAACAGCTCAGACTGAAACCTGATTATCTAAGAATAATTTAGTCTAAAAATATAATGAACGGGGTTTGAATAGGCCATAGACAGATCCTGACCTGTTCAAAGACACATAATTGTTCATCTTTTTCTCAGTTTTTATATTCCAGTTTTTATATTTGGGATCTGGTTGAAGTTTCTGAACCTTAAATAAAATGACATTCAGCGACTGGCTGGTTCAGTTTGCATTATACTGCCTTATTTTTAACAGCATATTGGCAGCAGAGCTTTCCTCTAGTTCTGTTCTTAGTGCTCAGTATCATGAGGCAGCTGTTGGGTTATGGTCACAATAAATCGGCCAAAAAATATGAATCTGATCCTATCCAACAATCATGTTTTCCTCCATAAAGGTCTGAAAAGCAGCTGCTGCTCCTGTTGCTGTGCTGGGAGAAACAGTCGGTAAACAGTCAGCTCACTGTTTACCGACCATGAAAACGCCACCAGGTTCTATAGAAACTATCATACAGAAGTGTTACACTGTTAGCTTGGTCAGCTGAACAAATTCTTTTAGATATTTTATGGAAATAAATAATGTTTAGAAATATGTTCTCAGCTAATGCCTATAAAATAACCTGTGAAAACAAACATAAATTTGAAGTAACATGGCTTCCAGGTTTTGTCTTAAAGTGTAAGTTATTTGCAAAACTGTCCAGATATCTAGAATAAAAAATAATTCTTTTTCAGCCCCATTGTTCTTGATTTTGAAACGTCTATCATCGAGGTTTTCTTGGCATCTTTCCATTTTAAAAATTGCACTTTGTATTTTCAGTCCAGAAACAGAAGCGCTCTTTGACCCCAACCCAAAAAACATCAATGTTTTGAGTGGACCGTTCCTTTAAGTGCATAAGGAGGCAGATGGAGAAATCGCAGATTGACGTTCTGCAGATGATGAGCATCTCTGTGTTTGCAGGACGAGAAGCAGAGGATCGAGGCTTTGGGAGGATGTGTGATTTGGTTTGGCACATGGAGGGTCAACGGGAGTCTGTCTGTATCCAGAGCAATAGGTACAGTAAAGTTCCTGCAGTGCATTGTGGGAAGGCAGTACTCTTCACCTCAAATGTCAAAGTACACATAAGAAAACTGGCAGGAAGCAGTAGCAGACTTTGCTGCCTTCAGTCTAACCCTAAACTTGATTTAAAGATTTGCAGTTAAACTGAAATTAGGCCTGTCACGATAACAAATATTGCTGAGCGATTGTCTCAAAAATTATTGCGATAAACGATAATATTGTTTGAAGACCATTTTAAGCTGATTTAATGGTAATGACATAATAATGCAAGCGACATCCTGTCAAAAATAGACACACTTTATTTTCAAAAGAACATTTAACACTGAGACTGCTAAACAACACAACCAAAACCAAAAATAAAATGGACTCTCATTAACAAAAAATACAGTTGAATAAAAACTAAACAACATCAAACCAAAGCGGAAATAAAAAAAGAGTGCAGATTATGAAGTCTGTAAACTATCTGACCCTTCAATAATCATTAGATTCAGATATCTGATACCCTGATCCAATAGTTCACTCCTCCCTCAATCCCAGTTCAAACAAGATATTTTTTTTGCCCAGATTTCCCCTCATGGCAATCTTTGAACGACCAACGTTCTAAGATTGTCGCTTGCATCCTCCTGTGGTGTGTTCCCACTGATCGGGTCCAGTCGGTGGAGCGTCGTGGCCGCTCCCATCTAAATCATTCATATTCAACCTGTTGGATTGTCTTAGTCAGTTAATCACTGCAGCGTTTGGGCTTTTCCCCGACTGGGAGCGAGAAGGCAGCCCGTTGAATGTGACAGGTAGCCAACTCTTCCTCCCAGCTTTCTGAGGGGAAACATGGAGGGGAATCCCAAACAGCTGACACGGCACAAAGTCCAGTGGAGATGATATGTGGAAACAACATTAATGTTTATTCAACATTTTGTGAGAGAAATATCCACAGAAATGACCAGGAGAGCAATTAGAGTGGAATTGCTACCGAAGTCTTATCCAACCGTTTTTCTTTTTGTTGCATCTTTTATCGCTTAAAATAAGCTCACTAACTTTCGCTATTGCTTCCATGTTTGTTCACTCTAAATTCATATGTGATATAGTGGGTTTTGACAGGATTTTCTGTCTGAAATCTGAATGTCGGTGAGAGAAATCGGTTCTTGTGGTGTGTTGCTCTTGCCGTGTGGATGGACACACGGCCCGGTCGAACCCGATACACCTACGATTTTTGTCGGCTAGTGTCTCTCAGGTTTTGAAAATGGGGCGACGATCGGCCGACAATTCTAAGATCGCGTAGAGTGAACTGGGCAATAAGGAAATGCCCAGTTCTCTCAGTGTAGAGCACCGGAGTTGAGCCTTTTTTCATCCAGAGTCATCAATAGACCGAGAAAAAGGCAGGAAGAAACGATCAAATGAGGTCGATAACTTTCAGCTTTGTGCCATTAATTGATTTATTGTTTATCGCGACAGGCCTAGCTGAAATCCAGATTTTCTGTTTGTCATTTTACTTTTTATGTTGTTGATGTGAAACAAGCGTCATAAAGAAAAAGCCAGATGTAAACAACGTGTGAAAATTAGGAATATGAAATTATGAACGCCAGGCCAACACTGAACCCGCTTCTCCACTGAAGTTGCAGTCAATGTTGCACAAAAAGCCGTTGCAGTTAGTTGTGGAGCGCTGCTGTGAGACGGCCGCGTTCTTCTTCTGCAGGTGGAAGTCTGATTACAGCCGACAATATCGTGTTGAATGATATGAATGAGCAAAAAAACAAATCGGATTTCAGCTGAAAACCTGCTGTGTGATTGGAGCCTGTCGCAAAAACAGGTTTCATTTCAGTAATGGCTCTAAAGTCAGTATACAAAAGAGATCATTTTGGCCTTTTAAAATAGAGTTCACAGAACCTTTTCCAAATAAAAGTCTATTTTAATGGTTTAATAATTACAAATGGAGGCTCCAGATTTCAGTGCAAGTCAACAGGAAACCAGATTATTTGACCTAACACGCGTTAAGCGTCAGGCAATCAAAAAAGTCTTCTAGACAATAATATAACCTGATTGTTTTGACAGGCGACTCGGAGCACAAGCCGTACATCTGTGGGGACGCCGACCACGGCATCTTCCCATTGGACGGCTCAGAGGACTACCTGATCCTGGCCTGCGACGGGTTCTGGGACACGGTGAGTCCCGACGAGGCAGTGCGCGTCGTCAGCGACCATCTGCAGGAGAACGCCGGCGACACCACCATGGTGGCCCACAAGCTGGTGGCCTCCGCCCGAGACGCAGGCTCCAGCGACAACATAACTGTCATAGTGGTGTTCCTGCGCGACCCGCGCTCCCCGCCGCCCGCCAGCACGGAGGACGAAGAGGAGGGCGGGGCGGAGGAGCCGGTGGAGGAGGAGGAGGTCACCGAGGTGGAGGAGGAGGAGCAGGAAGAAGAGGAGGAAGAAGATGAAGCAATGAGAGTAGAGCGAGACGGAGGCGAGGGAGGCAGCGCCGCAGACGTGGGAGGAAAAAGCCGCGGCGGCTGGCCTCTGCAGCAGTGCTCGGCTCCAGCGGACCTCGCCTACGAAGACCGGACGGACTCATTAACGGACAGAACCAGCCTCAGCTTGCTGGGGCCGTCGCTGGAGAGCCACATCAGCCCCAGCAGCTACCGGGGAGCGCGCCCCCTGAGACGCAGGCCGCGCTTCCCGTTCCAGCAGCCCGGCGCCGCCGGCTTCACGGACCCACTGTGGCCCCAAACGGCCGCGCTTTTAGGCCAAGCCTCCAGGCGAAGCCGCGTCAGCCGCCGATCGGGTCGTAGGTGGCCGAGCAGATCCAAAGAGCTGCTGGGTCTGATACCGTCGGGCCACACGCAGAGTTCCGCCCCCAGGAGGCCTGGAGTGGCAGTGCCTCACCGACCCTATGATGCCACCATCTGAAGGGAGGCCGCGCCCTCTGCTGACCCCAAGTGGCGTTTCTGAGTGACGCCGTCTCTCAAGAGCAAACTCTGATTGGCCAGATCCCACTGCAGAAATGTGTCCAAAATTATCATCATTATTAAAAAGTTGAGCAACAAAATAAGAAGCTGAGGGTTCAACTTTTTCAGAATAAGTTAAAATTTTTGAGTGATGTATTTAAAATTGTTTTGTTTTGAACTATTTTTCTTAGTGTTACATTATTTCAGGAACTAAAACGGTTTTTGTTTTAAAGTATCAACATTCATCCCTACCTACTTATAAACGCCTGAAAAATGGCTCCTGTTTGCTACTAAAACAGAAGCTCTTATTTTGAAATGTAAGCAGACTTTCTCTGTTAAGAGAAGGCACTATGTAGACGCAACTAACGGCGCTAATGCTAACACAAAATGTCCGCCGTTATCCCATCAAAGTGCTTAAACTGTAACTAATCCCAAAGTCTTTTCTGGGTTACAACAGCAAGCCTGCGTAACTAAGAAAATAAAGGACAGTTTGATGCCAAAGACGTCAGCTAGCAACATTTAAAAAAGAAAATCTAGTGACAGATGTTAATTTGGTCCAATCAGGTGTGGCTCTTGAGAAACGCGTTGCTTTGGAAACGCTGCTTCACCTGCAGAGACTCCCGTCTGTCTGAAGGTTCAGCCAAACCAAACCGTTTCCGTGGTTCTTCACTTCTCCCCTTTGCCTTCAACCACATATTTCTTTGATAGTAAGTAGTTGTGGCTCCTGCAGTCATTCTGTGATAATCAGTGGATGTTAGAGGACCGCTACTCTGTCCGAAACGTTTCTCACTGTAAGCTGAACACTAACCTGCTGCCGCTTTAGACCCAAACATCCTCTCTGTGACCTCTGACCAGCCGGTATGAAGCCAGAGCTCCAAATGCTGGACAGTCGGATGTTTTCACAGGTTGAATGTAACGTAAATGTTTTAAAAAAGCCACTGTAGTTCTACCTGCATGTGGAGCAGAGCGGTTACTGCAGACAACACAAATAAAGTCGGAGCTGTCTCACTTCAGGAAAAAGAAACAGAAATTTCAAGTAAATTGTGAAATCAGTCTCCTGGACTCCAACACCTGATATTAGTTTAGTTAGAGTTTAGTTCTGTTTTGGGCTGTGAACGCCTCAAGTGATTAGAAATATTAACTTCCATTCATTTATTTCTGTGCCTCTGTAGAGAGAAGTTATTTCCTGAACTTCTCTCTCACAGCAGCTCATGTTAACTCATTTTGTTCGGCATTCAGTAATGTAATAATTTAGTGTATCTCACCATACTCGTACGTTTTTAAAGACTTGGATATTGTAACCATGGCGACGGCTTTTTCATTGTAGACACTTTCACAAAAACACAACAAATCCAGGAAGTATTCGCATCTCTACGTGTTGCAGGGAGAAACTTTCCTCGGTCCAAGAAATCTTCCTCATTTTAGCAAGATGAAAAAACCCAAACCCTCATTAAAACCAAAATCTGTTCTCTTAAATAAAGAAAGTTGTTGCAGTAAAACAGTGAAAATCTCTTCAGATTTTTACATGTCGCCTGGAGGAAACATGGTTAGTGTCTTTTTAACAAGTCGTAATCGGTCAGAGGAGTGAATTTTGATGTTTTTTACGATCATGCAAACGTCAACATCGGACGAAATGAGTCTGGATTCGCTTCTAGCCAGAAACACGCAACAGTAACATTTTCTCTTTTGCAAGATTTTAAAACTTTCCTCAAAATTCGCTTGACGATCGAATGACAACATCCAATCTGCACTTTGACCTGAAGCGTAACGAACCCACTCCCAAAGCCAAGCCCCGCCCCTGGCCAGCAAAGTGGGCGGAGCCAAGAGACACGTGAGGGAGGGGCTGCGATCAGAACGCAGCAATCACTGGTGTCGACTCGTCCACTGTGTCGCTAAATTGATCCATTTTTCAGACAACTGACTTTTTTCAAAACTAGTGAGTGATAAATCCAGCCTAACCTCAGTGTTGGAGGTTTTATTGGCGACAGTCCTGAGCCAGCAGCGAGAGCCGCCATTAGTCACAGTTAGCTGTCATTAGCCACTGTTAGCTGTCATTAGTTGCTGTTAGCCATAGTTAGCTGTCATTAGCCACAGTTAGTTGTCATTAGCCACAGTTAGTTGTCATTAGCCACAGTTAGCTGTCATTAGCTGCTGTTAGCCACAGTTAGCTGTCATTAGCCGCAGTTAGCTGTCATTAGCTGCTGTTAGCCACAGTTAGCTGTCATTAGCCGCAGTTAGCTGCCGTTGGCTCCTCCATCTTCCTCAGCACTGCAGCCAGTCTGAACTGTTCCACTCTGTCAATATTGCAAATAAATCACAGATTTGTAAAGTTGTGTATTGATCAATGGTCACCAGTCACCATGGCAACGCTAGCCACTCCAGCTCCTGACCCGTCCAGGGAGGAAGCGCTGTGCTTTTATACAGGAAGTGATGAAGTTTTACTAATCTGCTGCAACCAAAAGAAAAATTCAACGTCACCGTTTGAGCCAAATAAATCCAGATAAGAAGAAAAAGTCAAAATAATCAATTTGGACAATTTATCAAACAAAAAGTCGACTTGGGCGAGTTTCACTTTCTGCTCTCATTAAACCAGATGCACTTTAGCTCAACTCTGAGTACAAAAGTGTATGAATACTTATGCACCTATAATGTTTAATTTGTACAACAGAATACTAGAAAATAAAACCATTAAATTAGTAGAATAATGTCAGAGTATTACGACTTTATTCTGGTTTGATTATTCCCAATCGTTCTCTTATCACTCTTGTTTTACTGTCAATTTATCCTTGTATTATTTTGACTCTATTCTCATGATTTTATAGTTTATTCCTGTAATTTTGTCTTTTTTATTTCTTATTAGTATGTCCCAAATGCTTGGTAGGAAAATGTCTTTATAAATGTCCGAATATATATATTTTTCCTCTTTATGGCCGATTTTAGTTCCATTTTTTCTCCGAGGAATTTCTTCAAATAGGTTTTAGAAAAAGTTTCCAAGTTCAAAAACATGGAGAATACAAAGAGGTGTGAATAACGTCTGCTGGCACTTTACATTCTGATTAATATTTTCCTTCATTGCCACTAGCAGATATTGGACCAAATCTTTCTGTCCATCCTGGAAAGAGAAATATTCTGTGATTTTGCTCCTTTCTTATGAATACAGAGTGAAAAATGTCCTGCTTCTGGGAGGTGGATGCTAAATGACGCTAATGGCTGATCCTGCTTCTCTCTGGATGATTTGCTTTCATATGAGACTGCAGACGCTGTTCTGCCGCACCATTCAGTCAGTGACCCAGCAATTATCCTGCAACAATTTGTCTACTCTTAAAAGCATTAACTGTCGGATTATGAAAGATTAGATTTCACTTACCTGAATAAATGCCTCATGCAGTCCAGATGGGATGTCCTCTGGGGTTAATGGACTTTTAGGTGGAAGGATATTGAGATATATGTATATATTTTTAATAGTCTAATAGTTTTACCTATTTGCTTTAACTAAAAACTCAGATATTCTTGAAAAGCTTGATAAAATTAATATTAGTAGGAAAGCGGCAGACTTTCCTCAATCTGGATTATTTATTGCAAGATTAATGAATCTAAAAGAAAAGTGCTGGGAAGTTTGACAAAAGTTTAATAACTAAAAGGGAAATTTAAAACCACTGATAAATATGAAAGTCCAACCTGCAGCTGTTTAGCTTAGCTCAGTTTGAAAACCCATTTCTGTTGAAGCTAACATCAAGCTTGTCCATCATACTGAAATTCACAGAAAGGGATTTTCTTCTAACTTTGTTAAACTTAAAGATGTTGGTCAATCAAGGAATGATGTAAATAAAACCTGTATGAGAGACAAATGTATGGGTCAGTAAAGTCTTGGATTTAAACGCCTTGGAAAGCAGCAGCTGGAAAAAGTGTCCCGCCGGGACGTCCGGGTCCGGGATGTCCGGGTTCGGGACTTTCTGGTTCGGGGCGTCCGGGTCCGGACGGGACGCTGTAGCTCTTTCATATTTAGACCGTTTCTCAGTTTTCCATCAGATTGCACAAAACTTAATGCAAATGCTGAGAAAAATCATTTGCGTAATTTTTCAAAGAATGAAACTGTAGCCACTTGTTGAGATGTTTTAGTAACCATAGTTCATAAAGACAGGAAAAGATATGAGAAAATCAATGAGCTTTTATCTGTAAAGTATTTACATATTAAATGTTGCAGTTTTTGGTAACATTGGCAATTTATTTAGGCTTAAAGAGTTTAACAAGCTTTTCTAGTTTAGCAAACAACCAGAGCTGGCAGGACTGCTGTCTTCCATCTGATGTAACAAAAAGGATTTATTCTAAATAAAAAAAGTTTATCATATATTGTTTATAGCAAAATGTAAAATAATGCATATCTGATTTTTCAGAACCACAAATAAAATAAATCTCAGATTGCTGCTAATCAGGTAACGCTAGCAAATAAAGAAATACTACTAATGTAATGGATTTGTTTTAAAAACCTACGCTTTGGAAATTATTCATACATAAATGTGCCAAACGCACTTTATATTACACATAAAATTAGTAAATATATACTGTATTAATAACCCTAAATCAGGCCGTCATGAGAACAGAGTCTCACTGTTTTCTCTCTGAAACCAGTTCAGTTCTTTATTGAGCTGAAGTTTCCAAAAACGAGGTACAAAAATAATATTTTATTGGCGCATTTTAGGGAGGTTAAAGTCAAAATAGGAATATTTTCTGTCATATTATTACTGTTATTCACTGTTTGATTACATTTAGACAAAGTAGAGTTTATTTATCTATTTCCATTTAGTTTGAAAGCCAAACCTATATTAAAAGGTTTAGATCTTTAAAACTAATCTAAATAAATAGAAGCTCATGTCAAACTGCATCACCGTCATTTCAAGTGGTTAAAGGGACCAAGCTGCCAACAAATTCATATTTTATTATTCACAAAGTGGTTTTTTAAAATACATTCCTTCCACTTTTTTCCAATCATTTTGAGTTGAGAAGGAAAACAAGATGATTTTTTTTGTTTTTCCTTTTATTTACATCTTCAGCAAAGTGGCTGTTTTCACATGAACTGTTGACATCAGAACTAGAATTTCCCTTCAGTTGATGCCAAATGTTTTATCACCAAATCTGAGCCTCTGAGGCTTTACTGCTGGGAAGAACTGGGTTAGCAGTAAAGCCACTGGTTCCACTGGTTCCTCTGGTTCCACTGGTTCCTCTGGTTCCACTGGTTCTTCTGGTTCCACTGGTTCCTCTGGTTCCGCTGGTTCCTCTGGTTCCTCTGGTTCCACTGGTTCCTCTGGTTCCACTGATTCCACTGGTTCCTCTGGTTCCACTGGTTCCTCTGGTTCCACTGGTTCTTCTGGTTCCTCTGGTTCCGCTGGTTCCTCTGGTTCCTCTGGTTCCACTGGTTCCTCTGGTTCCACTGATTCCACTGGTTCCTCTGGTTCCACTGGTTCCACTGGTTCTTCTGGTTCCACTGGTTCCTCTGGTTCCGCTGGTTCCACTGGTTCCTCTGGTTCCTCTGGTTCCACTGGTTCCTCTGGTTCCACTGATTCCACTGGTTCCTCTGGTTCCACTGGTTCCTCTGGTTCCACTGGTTCCACTGGTTCCTCTGGTTCCACTGGTTCCTCTGGTTCCTCTGGTTCCACTGGTTCCTCTGGTTCCACTGATTCCTCTGGTTCCACTGGTTCCACTGGTTCCTCTGGTTCCTCTGGTTCCACTGGTTCCTCTGGTTCCACTGGTTCCTCTGGTTCCACTGGTTCCACTGGTTCCTCTGGTTCCACTGGTTCCTCTGGTTCCACTGGTTCCACTGGTTCCTCTGGTTCCTCTGGTTCCACTGGTTCCTCTGGTTCCTCTGGTTCCACTGGAGAAGTGTTGAGAAAGAAAAGTCAAAGCCATTTGATTCTCCTGTTGGAGCAACGTCACGTTATTTGTCTAAATGCCTGAAGAATGCAGGCAAACTGAAAAACCGTTATTTATTCTATTCATGTACGTAGATGTGTGTGTTTATTTTGAACGTGGATCCAGAGGACGGTACACACCCAAAACTTTATTATAAATTTCTTTTAATCCTCAAGACTCAGCAGCTGTGACTCGGTCTGAAACGTTCACATTTTAGCGCACAGAGAAACGGAGATGAAGTTTTTGTTTTTAGCGTCGATCTGTCGTAGCTTAGCCGCTTTCCCACCCAGATATAAACAGTAATAGAGATAAATATGTAATTTACCCAAAGTTCTTCAGTCAAAATGTTTATATTCCCAGTTCAAATGAAAGCAAGCAAGATGTCACCTCAGTTTATTAGAACGTAACACATTAGAAAAACAGGAACATCAAGGACCTGCTGTGGAGTTTGAGTTGAACCACAAATGAAATATTTTCAGCAGTTTTTATCCACTGTGATTGCTTAAAACTAGTAAATGTTTGAATGACCCTGTACTTTATGTCTTATTGCAAAAGTCCAAACGAAATCCAATAATAATATTAAACAGAAATTAATTAAAGTTTCTGGTTTCCAACTGCCTTGTTTTGGAGCACAGCACTTAAAATCCATAACTTTTACATTTTTTAAACTTATAGTATGAAGGCATTTAAATTTCTGAGTTTTTAAATTAAAAACCAATAAAGAGAATAAATCTGTTTAATTTGGTGTCATAATTAGGAAATTTTATTGTGGTCATTTCCCACTGTGTATCAGATGCATCAAAAAGGAAAAACATGCAAACTTACATTCATCTAACAGAATTCAAATGTAATCAAATAAAAATATTTCTTCAGTGATTCAAGTTCAAAAGTGAAATCTATATTTTATATAACATATATAACAGAGTGATATATTTCAAGTTATTAAAACCACATTTCATTGAGGAAGTCCTTCATGCAAAAGGAGCCCCAACCAAGTATTGAGGACATCATTTACAGCAGGCCCACATTTCTGAAATAATTCTTCAATTTCGTTTAGATAATATTCACATTTAAAAAAAAAAAAAAGGTTTTCATCAACTGTAAGCCGTAATCTTCAAAATGAAAAGAAACAAAGGGACCTGTTCTGCAAAATTCACATTTTTGTGAATTTATGCTTCTGTATTTCCATTTGGGTCTGAAACTGATTCTGAAAACAAAACAAATATTTAAAAATATCAAACAAACCAAGAAAACACACGGACATTTTTTGGTGTTTGGAAAACGACGCATTTCAAAAACCTTCCATTTGTTAAGTCACGTTCCACGGCTACAGCGCCGTTACCCAGCAACCCCGGCGGAGCTGCAGCACATTTGGTCAGCTGGTTCTAGCGCTGACCTTTCCTGACTTTACAAGTTTATGGGTAAAAAGTCGCCTATAAAATAAGTCACTCTGTTGTTAAAACAGCAGTTAATTGATCAGTTCCAATCGAATTTACTGATCAGATGATGTAAAACGGACCGTAACGTGTTCAGTACCTCTGAAGGTCTGGATCCTTTCCTGGTTTTCGGAGCTCTTGGATTGTATTTCCTGTCTGGACAGGAAATGTGTTCCAACAGGAACCAAAGAGCATCAGTGGAAAAGAGAGATTTGATGTAAAATCAAAGAAAGATTTGTTATTAAAACAAGATTTCATATTTCAAAGACTTAAACACGATCCGGAGTCTCAGTGTAAAATCGTCGACAGAAAAGTCGTAGTAAATTTCAGCAAAAAATTTGTTAATCTAAAAATTTTCTAGAAAAAACAAGAACATTTCTGAGCTCCAAAAGTTAAATATTTGTTAGAAAACCATTCCCAAAATTTGAGTCAGTCATTTTCAACTTTTGAAACTGAAATTTTTCATTTTTTTCTAGAAAATGTCAGAGATTTATCTCTAAATTTCTGAGTTTTTTCCAGCAAATTTTTGACTCGCAGCTCAGGAATTTCCTTGATTTGTTAGAACATTTCTGAGCTCAATCTCAAACTTTCTGAGGTTTTTTTGGCAGCAGTTTCCTCCTTTTTTTCTGCTTAGTGGCCGTCAGACTGTTGCAGGCGGTAAATAAAAATGTAAACTCTGATCATCGATAAAAGACATTGAAATCCGTTGACAGTGTTGCCGGAAATGCCCTGAATAAGCAATAAAAGAATCGGGCAGAAGTTCAGCTCTGCTTCGTTTGTGTCCGACTGTTGGGCCCCATCATGACTCTGTGTCCATTTACACAAGCAGGTTTTGTTCTTCTTTGTAAGCAATAAGATGTTTCATTTAAAATAAGTAAAGGCTCTCTGTGGGTTTGTCTTCTGCTGAAGGATGCAATAAAACGCCATAATTACAGAAAGATGCAGCAAACAGAGCCAATCTGCTGCTGTCAGATGGAAAAAGTGAAAGTTTAGCTGGCAGACGTTCCGGACCTTTGCTAGTTTGCTGCAGAGCGAATCAGCTGACAGGGGTCAGAGGTTAACCCCACATTCTTGTCCTCCAGGCCTGAAGACAAACCCCATGATTGGTTCTGCTTCAACATGCAGGTTAAGTGAAGAAGAAAACAGGAAAACACATGTTGAGTACCTGTACTATCTGTGTTTCTGTAGTATAGAAATATGTGTACTGTAACTGGTGAATAATGTATATATATATATATATATATGAATATATATATACATAAATGTAAACATAAAGAGTAGACAAAGTCTTTGGCTGATGCTTTTGTCTAAAGATTTGAAACGATGAAACATGAAGGAAGTGATTTCTCAGCTGGAATGAAATTTTTGGTACTTCTAAACATTTAGACTTTTAGAATAACTTGCTTTATACTTCTGCAATTTATTTTAGATTAAAGCACTGTTATGATTTATTTAAAAAAACAGCAGGATGAAGAAATGATGAATTTCATCAGAATGAAACGTTTAAAAAGGGATTGGGAAAAAAATGTTTTATAGCTGAAATGATTAATGCAATATTCAAGTAATCCGTATCAACTGATTAATCACTAACTGAAGGCCTTTTGTTGAAACTCAGCATCTTGCTATTCTTGACTATTTATTTCAAATCTGTTTGAAAAAGTTTTATTTACGTTGCATTAGATTTGTTCCCACTAATTCAGACTTTTTCCTTTGGTCGTCGACATAATGCTGCAAAGCAACTTTGTTTTAGCTTATTTTGTGGCGCAGGATGCTGTACCCCAGTCACTAAACACCACAATACGGCAAAGCATCTGAACTGACAAGGTCGTTTCGTTCGATGCTTCCTGACCAAGAAACATTCACTTCATTACAGTCCGTTTGTCTTGAAAGCCGCAGTGAAACACGGCAGGCCAGTGGAGTGGAAGCAGAAAACATGTTCAGGTAAAAGTGACATAACCAGGCTCTCATGTGGAACGGCGCCGTCTGCTGTTACGTAAGATGCTTTACTAAAGCCAGCAGACGCTCACATTTCTCCTATAAAGGCTCCATGTTTCTCCATCATTCCTTGTTTTTGATTCCCTCATTTGCAGCAATTTGGAGAAAATCAAGTTGCAGGAATTTAGAAAAACACAGAATGTTGGGAAAACTTCAAGAGTCCGACTGAGATTTATGACCTTTGGCTTTATGACCAGATGAAATCTGGATTTTCTTTGTTAAACTTGAAGGAATGTGAACGATTTACACCTTCAAAACAAACCCTTCTATGTTAACAATATAAAATTATGAGATTGTTAAAAAAATAATTGAAAGCAAGGCGAATTATGAAAAATGAAGTTTATCTTTTCAACTCTTCTTTCAAGTCTGTAGCTGAAAAAAACTATATGTTTCCAGTCAGTCCACTTTGTTGTATTTGTTAAATAACTTAAATTTTTCAATCAATTTTAATAGTGAACAATCTGATTCAGCTAGCTAGATTATCAGTAGCTTGCTGCATTAACACCTTTGTTGTGAAATTGCTGTTCACGCAGCAACAATGACAAGAAAAAAAGAACGAGACAGAGAGTCACTGAGGAGGAAACAGAAGCAGCTAAAGTCCAGATTAGAGACAGAAAGAAGAAGAAGAACAGGAAGAATCTGGAGAAGAAACTGCAGAGGAAGAAAATGAGTGACGGACAGGAAGGAAGAAGATCTCAGGCTGCGAGCAAAAGGACGATCAGATGGACGGAAGCCTGGAAGGAGCAAAAGAGCTGAAGACATTCAGACAGGCTCAGGATCATCATCATCATGATGAAGATCCTCATCCTGTCCATAGAAACATCCCATCCTCTTCTTACCCACCTGTTGAAAAACATTTTATTTTTTAGACAGAAAATTTCCCTAGAATGATGAATGTTGCATTCTGGGAACATTCAAAACAAAATCAGCTTCTGCCTGAAGTGGAAATATGAAAACAAGGTGAAAGTCCTGCTGCCATTTGTTAGCAGAAACAACATGATGACTGATTTTTCCAGGATAATGGAGCAAAAACTCTTTAAATCTACTTTTATTCCAGCTACTAAAGCCCAAAGCCGGCATTACTAAAATATGCTACAATATTGACATTCCAGTTTGGATGAGAGTTTGAAATCCAGAAAGCCAAACCCCGGCGTGTTCAGAGCTTAAAGGTTCAGGATCAACCTTCAGAATCAGCTTCTGTTCTGAGCTGAAGACGAATAAATCAAGGAGAAAAGCCGGCAGCAAAAAACGTGTTAGATAATCCCAACCTTTGATGCTGGAGATTTGCTTCTTTCCAGACAATTTATCAACACTTTTCTTTAACTGGCCCAAAAATAAAAATGACGGGTGAAATGACTTTTCACTGGCAGTTGCAGTTTTTATTTTCTTACTTATCAACAGGAAACTTGGAGGAAAGGTGTCAAGGCGTTTGATTCAGGCGGCCGTTTGATGGGTTTGCCAGAGAAAACCGAAAAGGTTCTCCTACCACCTCTGTGTCGGACTTCCTGCTTAAACTCCTGGGAGGTAAGGTGAGCACTTCGCCTGGCGGACCAAAGCAAAGCGGACCAACCGCATTGGCCCAGTAAGCAGCAACAGATAAAGCTCCAGTGAACGACGGTGGACAGCATCAGCATCTTCATCGACCTCATTGCAGAGGCGATGAAAGATCTCGAGGAGTTCGATTTCTGTTTTCTGCATGTCTGTTTCTTATGGATGCTGGTCAAACCAAAACATCGGACTCACCAAAAGCGGCAGCCATGTTGTTCACAAGCACATCCAGTTTCGACCAGCCTGAGATGGGAGGCGGCGCACAAATTTACTGAACATAACTCAGGCTTGCTTTCTATTGACCATATTGTTGAGCAATTTGACATTTCAGAAAGAAATTAGCTTAATGGAAACAGCCCAACTTTGAAAAACTCTCGTTTTACAATCAAATGTTTTGGCGTTTGGTGAACATTTTGCATCAGACGAGTGACAAACAAACCTTGATAAACAAAGACAGGAAGTAGCTTCAGGGTGACGGTGCAGAATGGTTTTTAACCACTTATTAGGTGAACAATCTCATTTAAACAGGACTTTAATGTTAATTGTGTTTCTTATTTAATGGAAACAACAAAATTGCAAAACTGTGTTTTTTTGAGATTAGAACAAAGTTTTGGTCACATTTCCTCCAGAGTGAAATAAAAACATCTGAGTGCAACTCGAACTTTTGACTGACTAAAAGTCCAGCAGAAAAACTCCCATCAAATATACAAGATGAAATATTTCTGTCAAGACAAAATGTAACACCTGACATTTATATACTAAAAGGTCAACTTACTTTTCAAAATGAATTCCATACATTTTGAAGGTGCCTGGAAAGTCTGAATTAACTCCAGCTGCCAACAATACTGCCACAAAATATTTAGCTTTTATTTCTTTCTTGTTTAATTGTTGAATATTGAAATCAAATAAGAAAAAAGTGATTTGGAATAAACGTTGAATAAATCTAGAGGGATGTCATAAAACCTTTGTAAGTTTTGAGCTTTTCAAAAGATAGCTGTGTTTTTGTTTAACATGGACATTTTTTTTGTTTTTGTGTAAAAACTCAGAAAAGATAAAAAATCATCCAGCAGCAATGGCTGAAATGATTAATTGGTTTCATCAAGATTAATCAATTAAAATAATCTGATTTAATAATTGATTATTCATTAACTGGAGTAGACTCTAAAATGTCGTTTGCTGAAAGAACACCACAATCAGCAGTAATTAAGTCAAAACTGTTGAAAAAATACAATAATTTACATTTATGATCAAAGAAAACCTTTTCAGTCTCTGGATATTTTCCACCCAGAACTCAAGTGGCTGTTTTTGCTTCACCTGGTTCAAATTCTGGATGAAGTCTCAAAGTTTTTGTCTAATAATCTGTTATCATTTAGGGTCTGAATTGATGTTCAGCAGAAAGATCAGAGTTTTTCTCTTCTTGATGTTTGAAGGATTTTTAGCTGCAAATTCGTCCTTTGCTACAAATAATCAGACGTTCACTAAAGGAACGCTGCTGTTGCATCTTTGGCTAAAAATGTTTGTTTTTTTATTTTAAAAGAAGAATTTAGTTTCTGTGTATTTGCATCTATTATTGAAAATAAACAGTCTATTGTATAAAAATGCTTAACAAAAATTCTCCAGAATGTCTAGGTTTTCTATCTGATTGACTGATCGATTAATCGTCAGAATAATCGATTAATTGCAGCCCTACTAACAGCTGAACCCATTTAAGTAAATCTGACAGGTTAGCAAATTTAAAGTGGGAACTGATAAAATTCAGTCTGTAAAGGAGAGAAAACAAAACGCTGTGCAGAAAGTCAAAGTGTTAACAGACGAGCGGCGCTTCGTGCCAAAACATCCCACAGTTTAACAGACGAGCCTTTCCAGAATCAGCGACTATTTTTAGTCATCCTCCAACAGCACAGAGAGCAGAGTGGATGTTTTTAGAGCTGCACTTCAAAAAACACAAGTCAAGAACACTCAGGTTTTAGAAATAGCTAGATTTCCTCACAGCATGAAGACAAATAGCAATTTCAAGCTAAGCAGCATTTTATCTGATTGAAGGGATACTTGAACTCTCCCAGCACTGGTTTCTCTTGCAGCTTTTCTCTACGATCCTTAATTATCCACTAAACATCTCTGGACTGACCGTCTCCATCTTTAGGATCCAGGCTGAGCTCTGCAGCCAACTCTGTTCCTCTCAGGCTGTTCTTCATCTCCTCAGGACTTTGTCTTCACGAGGAGAGAGCCGGCGCCGTAACGCCGTCCAGGACGGGAGACAGAGATTCCTGGATGATCTGGAGAAAATCTCTCAATACTGTGATTCTCTCCAATCCTAACGAAAAGCTGCAGCTTCAGGAACCCGTCTACCCAGGTTTCATCTGTTTGTTTGTTTTTGATTCTGCACTGAAATATTAATTTCCATAATAAAGTCAATTCATTCATTCAATAGAATAAGAATCTATATGAACTTATATAAACGTTGATTTCATTTTCATTCATAAAACCAGGTCACAGGAACTTCTTCCCTTCTTCTGCTATAATATTATTAACTGAAGAAATCCGATTTATTATGAATAATCAATTATTGATCAATTATTCGTCATCTAATTTAGTAATCTATTAAATGTTAACTGGCTTTTTTAATAACTCAAAAAAAGCAATTTGCTTATAAAACCATACAACATTATAAACATTTTGCATTTAAGATTGAACAAAAATCCTTTGTAACCCAGAACTCCTCAAGTGGCAGTTTTTAAATTCTGTAAAGAAATCTATGAAATACCTTTGCTATCTGCAGCGCCCCCTACTGGTTTCTGTTTAGTCCGACTCCATCGTATAATTATTTTTTCTTAAAAACAGAACCTCAACATTACAATTTGACTTTCTAACTGTGCTGAAGCTTAAATTTAGTTATTAAAGAACCAAAGTAAAGTGAAAACTTCACAGCAGCAGCTGCAAACGGACAGAGACGCTTTTTTCTATTTCACTCAAACCTGCGAACACCAAGTGTTTCTATATCGGCAGGCAGAACGGAGAGCGCGATGATCCGGCAGTGACTCATCCTTTTCATGCCTTCCAACACCAACACAGTTGAACACTGAGGAGCAGCTCCTGTCATCCATCACTGCTTTCATAACACAAGAACAATCAGCGGCCGATGTCTTTGTTCGCCTTAAATGAGGAGAACATGAAGCCTTCAGAAATAAATATTTGAAGGCTTAAGCCTCTGAAATGTTGCAGAGTATCTCATACCTCAGGAGTTAGCAAAGAATTTTAACAAATAAACATTTATTTTAAACTTGATTTTTCTTTAAACAAAATTTACCAAACATCTGTCAGAAAGATGAAGGAATCCTAAAATTGCTAAAATATAGCAACATGCTCAGTGAAAACAAACAATTTGTTGAGAGATGCTAGCAACATGACAGCTAGTTTTCTTTTCTGTTCTACTATCATAAAAAATGGCATTTTTGGTAAATGGTACTGAGACTTTAACTTTGGTCAGATGAAACTGTAAAAAAGAACTCCATGCCTTCTGTTAAGTACAGTGGAGGATCTGTGAGGCTGTGGGTCTGTTTCTCTCCCAAAGTGTCCAGTGAAAATGGATGAAACACAAATCCCTCCAGGGTTGTTTTGAAGCAACTGATTGGATCGCTCTCTGCCAGCCTCATGGAGATGACATCAGAGCCATGACTGACATGAAGGTCTGTGTGGACGGCAGCAGAGAGAAGCTTCCTGAACGACAAACCCTGGATCAGCAGGGACCTGAAGGAACCAAAGAGCCTTCAGGGAACGAGACGAGGAAACAGAAGCAGCTCCATTCCAGATTAGAGACAGAGGAACAGGAAGAATCTGGAGAATAAATTGTAATGTGAGGATTTGGGTTTTTGTGTCTTTTTTGTCTCTTTACAGGGACTATCTTTAATTTAGTCTCTGTGTTGTCTCGTCTATTCGTCAATTGGTTCCAGCTGTCTTTTGTTCCCCTGATTGTTCTCTTGTGTATTAAACCTCACAAATTCTCGTCTTTCTTCCCCTTCCTGAGTCTGTGTTCATGTCTCGTCCTTCACCTATGTTTCCTGTTGTTGAGAACCTTGAGGACTACAAGAAACTCTTTTCTCCATGTCACCCTGAATCTCACCGCGTCCATCCTCACCATCAACAAACCACAACATGACATGCAGAGGACCAAAACAACAGGTTCGGTGCAGCAACAAGATCATCATCATCATCATCCTCTCCTGTCCCCAACCTGACAGACATCTCATCCTCCTCCCCCACAGCTTCCTGTCAAACCTCAGATGAACTGGTTAAACTGGTCTGAATGTTTCCCAGCTCAGAAGCTTCATCTTCCTCCTCAGTCATGGACTCTTCTGCTGCCACAACCAGATGACAAACTGCTCCCTCCACCTCCCACTGTTCTGTCTCTAGAAGTGAAGAGGCAGCTGGAGAGACAGAAGCAGAACCATCTGGACCTGGGCTCCCACAGAGTCCAGCAGAGCAGCTCTGTGGGATTCTAACCCTATCCTCAGCCTGACCCGACGAAGGTTCTGTTGCTGTGGAAAACATCCTGCCTGGTTCTGGTACCATCAGTTACCAACAACTATAGACCTGTTGCCATGACAACTCCCATAATGGAGGTCCTGGAGAGACTCCTGCTGGCCCACCTGAGGAAGAAGACCCCCCTGCAGTCTGCTTATCACCATGGAGATGGAGACGCCATCATCCACCGGAGGTTCATCTGATCTGCTCTGCAGGAACTCCAACAGACAATAACTCTAATCTAAAGGATTAGATTAGATAATCTAATCTATCTGATATATATCTTTGACAGTCCAGTCCAGAGGCCTGAGGTTCTGGTTCTCACCATTCCTTTCTCTCTCTACATCTCAGGCTTCCAGCAGTCAGACCTCTGTGATCTCCAGAAATACTCAGATTACTCTGCAGCTGCTGGTGGATGAGAGATGAACCACAGAGCTGCTGGATGCTTGGGGGCCTGGAGGGAACAATCTAATCATCCAGGATGGAAACAGAACAATGGGGATTATTTCAGGAGAAACGGGGTCAAAGGTCAAACCCTATTTACATCATGGAGAAGAAGTGGAGGGATATAAAAACCTCAGAGTTGATCTGGATAGACTGGAGACACAACACAGAAATGTCTAGAGGAGGAACAGAACCAGAACCAGAACTAGAACAGAGCGACTGGAGGAAGAGAAGATCAAGAAGCTGCAGATCCTCCATCACTATGTTGGTGAGAGCGGCATCAGAACCATGGACCTCAAGAGGCTCAACGACTTGATAAAGAAGGCTGGTTCCGTCTGGGTTTGCTGTGGTTCTAGATCTGGTTCTGGCTGTGGAACCTCAGGATTTGATGATGCAATGAAGGATTCTTCATAAAAATCAAGGTAATTCTGGCCGACCCAGACCATTGTCTTCGTCAGACAGAGAGTCTTCGGTCAGAGGCTTTTTTCAGATTCGCTGTAAGACAGACAGGAGATCTTTCCTGTCAATAGTCATCACCGTCTGCATCAGTGGTGTCCAAAGTGGGTCCTGGAGGTCCTGGAGGTCGGCATCCTGCGTGTTGTAGTCTCTCCCTGCTGGTAGAAACATGTCCATCATTGGATCCAGGATCCAAACCCTCCAGGACCCACGTTGAACACATTGCTCTATAATAACTCTGGAGAATATGAATTAACATCAGTTACAACATTTAATTTCCCTTTGGGCTCAATAAAGTATTTACTTTGAATATGAATTCAATAATCCTTAAAAATCATAAAATATGTTTTAGAAATATGAACATTCCTGAATATTTTTAGACTTGTATGATTACAGCTTATTGCAGTCTAGAAATAGTGGAGCCAAAATTAGGTTTATGTTTGGGACATAATGATAAAATGAACAGAAGTGAAAACACAATTCAGCTTTTAAACAGCAGGTTGAAATTTTTATGAACCCAAATGTGAAGCTCCTGTTATAAATGGCCGCCCCATAAAAAGCAATCATTCCTCTCAGCACGCACTCTGAAAGGAGACAGTAGATATGACGTCTATTTTAAGGTTCTCTGCAAAGTCAAAGCGGTTTTCAGACACACATTTAGGGCTGTTAAGACGCAGACAGCAGGGCTGCTGCTGTGGGACAAATCAGGTAAAGTGGCAGCTGTTTGGATCGGACCGGTGGCTCCGGCCAGGTCTCTGGAAAACTCCTTCTGCCTCCACGATTCCCATCAAGTCCAAATCATTTTGCCCTGACAGGAGAGAAGGGGTTTCATCGCCTTTTACAGGTGACCTATTAATCTGGTCAGATGAGCTACACAAAACGTGTTCATTACATTTTGAACAAAATCATTTTCACATATTGAGATTTCAGTCTGAGACTGAGCTCCTTCCAGTTTGAGCTGTTTTAGGGCCTGTGTCACTTTAAATCCATATAAGCTGCTGAGAACACCATTTTGAAAAGCAGAAGTGGAGCCTCCTGCAAAATTTAAAGAATGCAGCCAGTGGTTTCTGGATGGTGAGTCAACAACTAGGCCATTAAAACAATGAATAACATGATAAATTAAAATGAGCTCAATAATCTCCATTTTCATGATTTGCCAGATAGGATGTTGGATGGATGGACATTATGTCATGTTGGGTTCTCATAAAATTACTTTTTCTTCTTTTGTTTCTTCCTCTAGTTTCCATTGTTGAAGAAGGGATTAGTGGAATTGTTTAAGGGATAAAGTCTTTACAAGTCGTTGACAATGAGGACGAATCCTCAGCCTCTTTTGCACTGCAGAGCCGCTCTGGGCCGATCCGGGCCAACAGCAGGTTCAAACACCAGACCGGGTTTGAAACCGGTCCGGTGTTTTTGCACTAACACTTTCAGCCTGGTCCGTTCCTGCTTCCTGCAACCCTAGAGCTGTGGTTCCAATCGGTCCGGCCACACCAGTCTGGTTTGAAGTCCGCTGGTGATTGGTGCATTGGCTGTGGGGCCGGAGCTGAAGACCAGTCTACTTCCTAGACTTTCCCCATTTTTTTCATTTTACCATGTGCAGTCAAAAAAATTCCCTCCTGATCTCACCTGTAAAAATGGTAATAATTACATTCAATTGAACTTTAATTTCTGTTTAAGGTTTAAATCCCACAAGCAGCAGTGGTAGTTCAGCAGAACCCAGCGTGAGTCCAGCTCAGATATAATAGTCAGATGAGAATATTCTTCAGTCGAAGGAAAAGCTGGCAAATCTTTTCCTGGATGGGAAACCAACAACAGAACTGTTCTGCTATTTCAGGGAAGATCGCCTCGGCAGCTTCAGCAGCAAATTCATTGACATGATGGTTCCCACCTGCCGTCGAGGCGACACTCTGCTCAATGCAAAACACCCAGAGCCGGAGCCACAGGGGGCCGGGCCAAACCGGGCTGGGCTGGTCCCTGCAGTGCAAAAAGACCTCTAGAGTTTATGGTTTTTAAAGGCTCCAAAAATCCATTTGAATTTTTAGTTACAACAAAAGCCGAGCTACATCATTGAATCGGGATGATTGTGATGGAGCAATGTAATGAAACTGTTCTGGTACTTTGCTTCATCAGAAACTATTTTGCCAGTTTCTGGACAGTTTCTGGATTGTTTTGGATGCTGATGAATGGAGGATTTGATCTGCTGCTCCACCTCCAGCAGCTCCGTCTCTGGGGTCAAAGGCGTCTTCTGGCCTGTTGGGGAGGACGAGGCGTTTCTATTTGCAGTGGCTGAATGCGGCCCTGATGGAGGCTGGAGTGTGTGAGTGGGCGGCGGTACAGATTGTGTGTGGGCACTGCTGAGAGCAGGCATCCACTCACTGCTGATAAATATTTCATATGTGTATTAGTAGTGTCTATAAATGGAGGCTTTGGTGCTTTCAGCACAGAATGAAATGTTTTGTTGAAGAGAAAAAACTACCTCAGGCCGTTTTAGCACAAGAAAAACTAGATCATTTCAGACGGGAAAAGCCAAATGTCAAGGTGACTGTTGTAAGAATCTCTGGTGAGTTTATCCTCATTTCATGCCAACTTCTTCCAACTAATCCTGTCATGCAAAACAAATACAAGGAAGGAAAAGCTTTTCACCTCTTAATAAATATTCTAAAGAAGAAAATAAATCCATAAATCACTAAAGATAAGCTAAAAGAAATATTTCCTCTTCATTTCTACAGTCGTCAGGATTTCCTGTAGAAAGACAATAGATTCCCAACTACTATCTTTTTTTTATTTTTTTTTTATCAAGGATAAAATCTAAATAAGAGGTAGCTGCTGAGTGTTTCCACTTCTATGAAAATACTAAAAGAATTTTTGTAGCTGGTCCAAATAATTTTATGTACATCATTCTTGAGTAAAAAAGGTTCTTCACAAATAAGAAGCTTTTAAGATAACTTTCAATTTTTCCCCAAAAACTGGTCAACTTTTTAACAGCAAAATTCAGAGACACATTCCTGAAACTCTGCAGGCCTGTCAACAATCTTTAGTGTAACTAAACCCAAATCAACTTATTATTATTATTATTTTTTTTTTTTACATAAAATGTGTCTTAAGGTTGCTATCTTTGTGCTTATGTGCAAATTGTGAGAATTTTGTGTAAATTTGTTTAATTCTGTAATTTTTTAGTCCAAAATCGTCTCAGTTCTGCTCTGTGGGAAAATATTCCCCTTGTTTACAACGGCACAGTTAAGTTGATGCCAACGTCACACAGCCCTGCGTTTGGGAATAAAACAATTTCACTTTTAAAAACTCCTTTCTCAGCTTTTCACATGGGGGATTTTTGAACGTTTCTCTTCGGTTCTGATTGGAGCTGCTGATAAACTGATTTTATTTATTAATTGGATTTTCTGTGTTTGGAAGATTTCATTTTTGTAAAATCTGGATTTGGGTTTCCATAGTTCAGTGTGATGTCAGCAGACCGAATAACTACCATTTTCTGACTAGTATGTTTTCCAGCTGGTAAACTTCACAACAGATAAACTCAGAAGGAATGATTCAAAAGAAAGTCATTTTTTAAAAGATATTTTATTTTAGTTGTAAAAAGAAAAAAGTTACTAAATTTTTTAAAATAAGAATTCGAAATTGAAATTGGTATAAGAAAAAATATATTTTATGTTGAAGCTGTAATGATGCGAGGTCTTCTGCCCAGTAATCAACGCTTTGCTCAAACTGAGTCATGAACAGGAGAAAGATCCAAACTCAGCTGTTAATCTACAACAACATGACTGAGGAAATAATGGAGGCGTTGAAATGAATCAGTGAGAGCAAAGAGCTGCACTAACATGGCAGCACAGAAATGAATCTCTGCAAACTGACACTAAAGCAACAGCAGCTTTGTTTTTTTCCATAAATAATGATTCATGTTTAATCTGCTCTGATGAAAATTCATCTGTTTCCATTTCCTTTTATTGGCTTATTTAATGCTCAGATTAATGTACAGATGTACATGAATTCATGTACAAAACAAATCAGTGAGTGCCCTCTAGAGGACGCTCATGAAAACACAAATAAACATTTTGTGCTGCTGCGATGTTATATAATAAATTGGTGAAGGAGTTGCTGCTCGGAAGACTGGACTTTGGTTTTAAGCGTCTACTCTTTTAACCATGTTTTATTTGATTTGATTTGTCTTCAAACTCCGTTTTTAAGACAGAAATCACAGCTCAGATTCAAATGTCATCTCTGAGCTTCTGCTAGGTGCCAGAAATGTGTGTTAACACCATTCAGAAGTCAGAAATGGACTTTAAAATGCATTTCCCACAATGCATTGCATGGTGAGGTTTCAGATTGTAGCTTCTAGTTTTTCTGTTTCTGCTGCAAACTCTAAGAAACCATATATTGTTGTGATCAACATGAGCTCCTCTGTTTAACCAGATGAATTAGAATGAGCTTTTAAACATTTAGAAAATCGGCACCATGAGTCAGAATGAGGTGTGCGTTATTGAACTGCTGCCTGCTTGATCATAGAAAACTCTCCTGCTGGGAGCTTTGGGTAAGTTTCATCACTTTGTTAATCGCTTCTCGGCCTTTTGGCTAAGACAGCGGTCCCCTCCTTTGGGTGGTGATAGCGGTAGTCTTTGTGACTTGGCTGTTACCACTGATTTAGAGGTTCAGTAAATCTTGTCCCTGGTTGAGATATTGACCACTAAGTAGTGGAAAATATCTTTTACCTTTTATTTGTATTTATTGGTGTTTCTTAACTATTTATTGTTTTTAGTAAAGGTTTTAAACCTTTAAACTGGTGGTGCCTCCACCATGGCGGCTAGCCATGCCGGCATGCGGAGGCACCACAGTGTTCGATTTTTATTTAAGGAAAGAGAAGAAGAAAATAGAGTAACAAGATTGGACTTTTCCAGGAAGCTGATTCAACAGGTGCTGAAGTTTCGGCCAGATGACCTGAATTGTATCCTTACCCTGCCTTTCAATAAGGGATATGATGTAAGTTTTTGCTCTGCCGCACTTCTTAAGGAATTTTGGACACGGTTTGAAAATGCTAAGACCCAGTTTTCAGCTTTTGACGTCGAGAAACTCACTGACAACTCCCTGAAAACGGTGATTGTCAGGATGTTCAATGAGACTGTCAGTGCTGAAGACATCTGTATATGGCTGGGTAGATACTGCACTGTGAGAGGCCAGGCTATGAAGGTGCGGGATGTGGACGGCATCTGGAACTGTGCTTGGCGGGTCCCCATTAAACAATGGGAAGAACCCCAAGGCTTCCAGGGCCTGAAGCATCTCCCCTAAATGATATAGGATGAAAACCAGAAAATGAGTGTGATCAAGCTCAATAACTGGAAAAGTATTTGAGGTAGTGGGCCCATACTTGGCGTCGAGATTCCTAGGGAACATGTCCACGTACCCTGTAAGTTTGATGGTTGTGGGTCCTTCCTAAGACATAGCTGCCATTGACTCCCATACAAAAAAAAAAGTGATCAAGCTGCATAACTTCCGAACCATAGGATGACATGTCACCAAACGTGGTGTGTATACATGTGTGGACCCCCTCCAGGTCTCCACCGAGTTTGGTGGCTGTGGCCCCTTCCTATGACATAGCTGCCATAGACTCCCATTCATTTTGAAGTTTTGCTAGGAGCGTCGGATCGAGGTGGGACTCGGTTTTCCGTGCTCAGCCGGTCCCCCCGAGTCAGAAAAGGTATGATATGTCATGCTTGTTGGAGTTTGCAAAATCGGCTAGGGTTACACTAGGGATATAGGATGAAAACCAGAAAATTCAGATGGGCAAGCTCAATAACTCCCAAAGTATTTGAGGTAGGGTGCCCATACTTGGCCTCGAGAGTAGTTGGGAACATGTCCACCTTCCCTGTAAGTTTGGTTGCCGTGGCCCCTTCCTAAGACATAGCTGCCATTGACCCCCATATAAAATAAAAAATGGGCACGCTCAATAACTGAAAAACTATACATGGCAACTTGACCAAACTGGGTGTGTATACATGTGTGGAGGTCCCCCAACTTCCCTGCAAGTTTGGTGTCCCTGGCCCGTTCCCTTCTTATAGCTGCCATAGACTCCCATTGATTTTTCAAGTTTTGCTGGGAGCGTCGGATCGAGCTGGGATAGTGTTTTCCGTGCTCAGCCGGTCCCCCTGAGTCCGCAGACATCTCATTTGACCTGGTTTGTTGAGTTGCCCAAAACAGTAAAAATTGCTCTAAGTGTTGTATTTTGGGGTACTTGTGGGAACCTTACCAGAGTGTGTTTTGGAGTGTCCTGAGTGCCTGGAGAGTGGTCCTGGGATAGGTTTTTGGGAGACGTTCTGACTCCTGTGAGGTTAGGTTAAGTGAAGAATCTTGTGTGAGGTTAGGGTAAGTGAAGAATCTTTGGTGAGGTTAGGTTAAGTGAAGAATCTTTGGTGAGGTTAGGTTAAGTGAAGAACCTTGGGTGAGGTTAGGTTAAGTGAAGAACCTTGGGTTTGGGTTATAAGAACCTTGGGTTTGGGTTATAAGAATCTTGGGTTTGGGTTATAAGAATCTTGGGTAAGGGATATAGGATGAAAACCAGAAAAGTCGACGACCCGAGCTCTGTAAGTGAAAAAGTATAAGAGTGAGGGGGACCATACTGGGCCCAGAGTCACCCATGGAGGGTACCCACATTCTATTAAAGTTTGGTGGTCGTGGCCCCTCCCCTTCACATAGCTGCCATTGACACCCATTCAAAAAAAAACCGACCCGAGCTCCGTAACTTCCAAAGCGTAAGTCCCAAGCTAACCAAACCTGGTGTGTATACATGTCTCGACCCCCTCCAGGTCTCCACCGAGTTTGGTGTCCCTGGCCCCTTCCGTTGTTGTAGCTGCCATAGAGTAGGGTAAGGGTAGGGTTGGGGTAGGGTTAGGGGTTGGGGTTTGGGTTCAGGGTCAAAGGTCAGAGGTCCAAGAAGTTGAACCTCCTTCCCCTTTTCCCCTCACCCTCTTCCCCTCCCCCATATGTGCACGGGCCATCCTGTCGGGCGTCCACCAGGTGGAGCCTACCTCTCATTCAGACCTTTTGGGATCTGTGTGTCCAGCCTGTGGATCCAGATTCTTTCAGCCCTTCTCCTCTGGGCTGAAGACCAGGCTGGGTTACATTCCAGCACTAGGGCTGAAACTGCATCCCAGCCGTGGCGTATAAAATGCTGCACTAGAGGTACGTGTGTTTTTTTGTGTTTTTGAATGTTATGTCTGTGCTGGGTGAAACGAGTAAGGATAGTGTTACTCGTAGGGTAGGGTAAGGGTAGGGTTAGGGTTAGGGTTAGGGTAGGGTTAGGGGTAGGGTTAGGGTAAGGGTTAGGGTTAGGGTTAGGGTTAGGGTTAGGGTGGGTAGGGTAAGGGTTAGGGTAAGGGTTAGGGTTAGGGTTAGGGTAGGGTAAGGGGTAAGGGTTAGGGTTAGGGTTAGGGTTAGGGTTAGGGTAAGGATATAGGATGAAAACCAGAAAAGTCGTCGTCTCATCGTATTTGGCTCAAAAAGTAAAAGAGGTATGGGGCCCATACTTGGTCTCGAGAGACCCATGGAGGGTGCCCAGGTACCCTGTAAGTTTGGTGGCTGTAGCCCCTTCCCTTGACATAGCTGCCATTGACTCCCATTCATTTGAAAAATCGTCTCATCCTATTTAGCTCCCGAGCCGTAAGTTCCATCCTTCCCAAACTGGGTGTGTATACATGTGTGGACCCCCTGCAGGTCCCCACCGAGTTTGGTGTCCCTGGCCCGTTCCCTTCTTATAGCTGCCATAGACTCCCATTGATTTTTCAAGTTTTGCTAGGAGCGTCGGATCGAGCTGGGATTGTGTTTTCCGTGCTCAGCCGATCCCCCTGAGTCCGCAGACATGTGATTTGCCACGGTTGGTTGAGTTTGCAAAAAGGGTAAAAATTGCTCTAAGTGTTGTATTTTGGGGTACTTGTGGGAACCTTACCAGAGTGCGTTTTGGAGTGTCCTGAGTGCGTGGAGAGTGGTCCTGGGAGAGGTTTTTGGGAGACGTTTTGACTCCTGTGAGGTTAGGTTAAGTGAAGAATCTTGTGTTTGGTTAGGTTAAGGGAAGAATCTTGGGCTTGGTTAGGTTAAGGGAAGAACCTTGGGTTTGGTTAGGTTAAGTGAAGAACCTTGGGTTTGGTTAGGTTAAGTGAAGAACCTTGGGTTTGGTTAGGTTAGGATATAGGATGAAAACCAGAAAAGTCAAGTGAGCAAGCTCAATAAGTCAAAAAGTATTTGAGGTACGGGTTAGGGTTAGGGTTAGGGTAAGGGGTTAGGGTTAGGGTTAGGGTTAGGGGTTAGGGTTAGGGTTAGGGTAAGGGTTAGGGTTAGGGTTAGGGTTAGGGTTAGGGTTAGGGGTTAGGGTTAGGGTTAGGGTTAGGGTTAGGGTTAGGGTTAGGGTTAGGGTTAGGGTTAGGTTAGGGTTAGGGTTAGGTAGAGTTAGGGTTTTTTTGGGTTAGGGTTAGGGTTAGGGTTAGGGTTAGGGTTAGGGTTAGGGGTTAGGGTAGGGTTAGGGTTAGGGGTTAGGGTTAGGGTTAGGGTGGGGTAAAGGGTTAGGGTAGGGTTAGGGTAGGTTTTAGGTAAGGGTTAGGGTTAAGGGTTAGGTTAGGGTTAGGGTTAGGTTAGGGTTTAGGGTTAGGGTTTAGGTTAGGGTTAGGTTTAGGTTAAGGGTTAAGGGGTTAGGGTTAGGGTAGGGTTAGGTTAGGGTAAGGGTTAGGGTTAGGGTAAGGGGTTAGGGTTAGGGTGTCGGGTTCGGTTAGGGTAGGGTCCGGGTTAGGGTTAGGGGTTAGGGTTAGGATAAGGATGAAAACCAGAAAACGCGTTCGGACAAGCTCGATAACTCAAAAGTATTTGAGGTATGGGGCCCATACTTGGCCTCGAGAGATCGTCTGAGGGGACCCACGTACCCTGCAAGTTTTGGTGGCTGTGGCCCTTCCTAAGACATAGCTGCCATATGACTCCCATTCATCGACGAGTTCGGACAAGCTCGATAACTTCCAAAGTATAAGCGGCAAGCTGACCAAAACTCGGTGTGTATACATGTCTCGACCCCCTTCCAGGTCTCCACCGAGTTTGGTGGCCCCTGGCCCCTCTCCCTTCCTATAGCTGCCATAGACTCCCATTGATTTTTCAAGTTTCGCTAGGAGCGTCGGATCGAGCTGGGAGTCGGTTTTTCCGTGCTCAGGGCGTAGCCACTGAGTGCGGGGATGTGTGATATGCCAGGGTTGGTGGATGTGTGGAAAATGGTGAAAAATCGCACTAAGTGTTGTGAAAATAGGTACTTGTGGGAACCTTACCAGAGTGTGTTTTGGAGTGTCCCGAGTGCGTGGAGAGTGTTCCTGGGTGAAGTAAAATTGGAGTTGTTGGAGTGTCTTCCGTGCTCAGGGCGAAGCCCTGAGTGCGGCAGGTGGCCTCGTCCGTGCTCAGGGCGTAGCCCTGAGTGCGGCAGGTGCCTCGTCCGTGCTCAGGGCGTAGCCCTGAGTGCGGCCAGTGTTGGTGAAAATCCTGAAAAATTGCCCAAAGTGTTGTGAAAATAGGTACTTGTGGGAACCTTACCAGAGTGTGTTTTGGAGTGTCCCGAGTGCGTGGAGAGTGTTTCCTGGTGAAGTAAAAATTGGAGTTGTTGGAGTGTCTTCCGTGCTCAGGGCGAAGCCCTGAGTGCGGCAGGTGCCTCGTCCGTGCTCAGGGCGTAGCCCTGAGTGCGGCAGGTGCCTCGTCCGTGCTCAGGGCGTAGCCCTGAGTGCGGCCAGTGTTGGTGAAAATCCTGAAAATTGCCCAAAGTGTTGTGAAAATAGGTACTTGTGGGAACCTTACCAGAGTGTGTTTTGGAGTGTCCCGAGTGCCTGGAGAGGGTTAGGGTTAGGGTTAGGGTTAGGGTTAGGGTTAGGGTTAGGGATAAATGTTCTAGCCTGCTCCCTAAAGGGAACAGGGGCTGCACGGTCCTTCCCTCTTCCCATTCCAACAAATTTGTGTGGGCAGGGGGACGCTCCCTGTGTCTTTTTTGTATCTCACCACCTGCCATTAGGGTTAGGGTTAGGGTTAGGGTTAGGGTTAGGGATAAATGTTCTAGCCTGCTCCCTAAAGGGAACAGGGGCTGCACTGTCCTTCCCTCTTCCCATTCCAACAAAATTTGTGTGGGCAGGGGGACGCTCCCTGTGTCTTTTTTGTATCTCAACCACCTGCCATTAGGGTTAGGGTTAGGATATAGGATGAAAACCAGAAAAGTCGATGGTACACTCTCAATAACTCAAAAAGTATTTGAGGTAGGGGGCCCATACTGGGCCCAGAGGGGCCCATGGGGGGGGACCCACATTCTATTAAAGTTTGGTGGGTGTGGCTCGTTCCGTTGACATAGCTGCCATTGACTCCCATACATTTGAAAAAAGGGTACACTCTCTATAACTCCCGAACCATAAGGTGTACAGTTACCAAACTCGGTGTGTATACATGTCTCGACCCCCTCCAGGTCTCCACCGAGTTTGGTGGCCCTGGCCCCTCCCCTTCCTATAGCTGCCATAGACTCCCATTGATTTTTCAAGTTTCGCTAGGAGCGTCGGATCGAGCTGGGAGTCGGTTTTCCGTGCTCAGGGCGTAGCCCTGAGTGCGGGGATGTGTGATATGCCAGGGTTGGTGGATGTGTGAAAAATGGTGAAAATCGCACTAAGTGTTTGTGAAAATAGGTACTTGTGGGAACCTTACCAGAGTGTGTTTTGGAGTGTCCCGAGTGCCTGGAGAGTGTTCCTGGGTGAAGTAAATTGGAGTTGTTGGAGTGTCTTCCGTGCTCAGGGCGAAGCCCTGAGTGCGGCAGGTGCCTCGTCCGTGCTCAGGGCGTAGCCCTGAGTGCGGCCAGGGTGCATTGTCCCGTGCGTTGTCCGTGCTCAGGGCGAAGCCCTGAGTGCGGCCAGTGTGCGTTGTCCGTAGCTCAGGGCGAAGCCCTGAGTGCGGCCAGTGTTGGTGAAAATCCTGAAAATTGCACAAAGTGTTGTGAAAATATGTACTTTGGGGAACCTTACCAGAGTGTGTTTTGGAGTGTCCCGAGTGCCTGGAGAGTGTTCCTGGGTGTAGTAAAATTGGAGTTGTTGGAGTGTCTTCCGTGCTCAGGGCGAAGCCCTGAGTGCGGCAGGTGCCTCGTCCGTGCTCAGGGCGTAGCCCTGAGTGCGGCAGGTGCCATCGTCCGTGCTCAGGGCGTAGCCCTGAGTGCGGCCAGTGTTGGTGAAAAATCCTGAAAATTGCACAAAGTGTTGTGAAAATATGTACTTGGGGGAACCTTACCAGAGTGTGTTTTGGAGTGTCCCCGAGTGCCCTGGAGAGTGGTTTCCTGGGTGAAGTAAAATTGGAGTTGTTGGAGTGTCTTCCGTGCTCAGGGCAAAGCCCTGAGTGCGGCAGGTGCCTCGTCCGTGCTCATGAGGGCGTAGCCCTGAGTGCGGCCAGGGTGCATTGTCCGTGCGTTGTCCGCGCTCAGGGCGAAGCCCTGAGTGCGGCCAGTGTGCGTTGTCCGTGCTCAGGGCGAAGCCCTGAGTGCGGCCAGTGTTGGTGAAAATCCTGAAAATTGCACAAAGTGTTGTGAAAATAGGGTTAGGGTTAGGGTTAGGGTTAGGGTAGGGTAAGGGTTAGGGTTAGGGTTGGGTTAGGGTTAGGGTTAGGGTTAGGGTTAGGGTTAGGGTTAGGGGTTAAGGGTAAGGGGTTAGGGTTAAGGGTTAGGGTAAGGGTAGGGTTAAGGGTTAGGGTTCAGGGTTAGGGTAAGGGTTAGGGTGGGTAAGGGTGAAGGGTTAGGTCCGGGTTCGGCGGGTCGGGTTAGGGTACGGGTTAGGCTCGGGTTCGGTACGGGTTCGGGATATCGGGATTGACTATACCATGAACACCAGAAAACGCGTTTCGGACAACCTCGATAACTCAAAAAGTATTTGAGGTATGGGGCCCATACTTGGCCTCGAGAGATCGTCTGAGGGGACCACGTACCCTGCAAGTTTGGTGGATGTGGCCCTTCCTAAGACATAGCTGCCATTGACTCCCATTCATCGGACGGAGTTCGGACAGCTCGATAACTTCCAAAGTATAAGCGGCAAGCTGACAAACTCGGTGTGTATACATGTCTCGACCCCCTCCAGGTCTCCACGAGTTTGGTGGCCCTGGCCCCTCCCCTTCCTATAGCTGCCATAGACTCCCATTGATTTTTCAAGTTTCGCTAGGAGCGTCGGATCGAGCTGGGAGTCGGTTTCCGTGCTCAGGGCGTAGCCCTGAGTGCGGGGATGTGTGATATGCCAGGGGTTGGTGGATGTGTGAAAATGGTGAAAATCGCACTAAGTGTTGTGAAAATAGGTACTTGTGGGAACCTTACCAGAGTGTGTTTTGGAGTGTCCCGAGTGCGTGGAGAGTGTTCCTGGGTGAAGTAAAATTGGAGTTGTTGGAGTGTCTTCCGTGCTCAGGGCGAAGCCCTGAGTGCGGCAGGTGCCTCGTCCGTGCTCAGGGCGTAGCCCTGAGTGCGGCAGGTGCCTCGTCCGTGCTCAGGGCGTAGCCCTGAGTGCGGCCAGTGTTGGTGAAAATCCTGAAAATTGCCCAAAGTGTTGTGAAAATAGGTACTTGTGGGAACCTTACCAGAGTGTGTTTTGGAGTGTCCCGAGTGCGTGGAGAGTGTTCCTGGGTGAAGTAAAATTGGAGTTGTTGGAGTGTCTTCCGTGCTCAGGGCGAAGCCCTGAGTGCGGCAGGTGCCTCGTCCGTGCTCAGGGCGTAGCCCTGAGTGCGGCAGGTGCCTCGTCCGTGCTCAGGGCGTAGCCCTGAGTGCGGCCAGTGTTGGTGAAAATCCTGAAAATTGCCCAAAGTGTTGTGAAAATAGGTACTTGTGGGAACCTTACCAGAGTGTGTTTTGGAGTGTCCCGAGTGCCTGGAGAGGGTTAGGGTTAGGGTTAGGGTTAGGGTTAGGGTTAGGGTTAGGGATAAATGTTCTAGCCTGCTCCCTAAAGGGAACAGGGGCTGCACGGTCCTTCCCTCTTCCCATTCCAACAAAATTTGTGTGGGCAGGGGGACGCTCCCTGTGTCTTTTTTTGTATCTCACCACCTGCCATTAGGGTTAGGGTTAGGGTTAGGGTTAGGGTTAGGGATAAATGTTCTAGCCTGCTCCCTAAAGGGAACAGGGGCTGCACGGTCCTTCCCTCTTCCCATTCCAACAAAATTTGTGTGGGCAGGGGGACGCTCCCTGTGTCTTTTTTTGTATCTCACCACCTGCCATTAGGGTTAGGGTTAGGATATAGGATGAAAACCAGAAAAGTCGATGGTACACTCTCAATAACTCAAAAAGTATTTGAGGTAGGGGGCCCATACTGGGCCCAGAGGGGCCCATGGGGGGGACCCACATTCTATTAAAGTTTGGTGGGTGTGGCTCGTTCCGTTGACATAGCTGCCATTGACTCCCATACATTTGAAAAAAAGGGTACACTCTCTATAACTCCCGAACCATAAGGTGTACAGTTACCAAACTCGGTGTGTATACATGTCTCGACCCCCTCCAGGTCTCCACCGAGTTTGGTGGCCCTGGCCCCTCCCCTTCCTATAGCTGCCATAGACTCCCATTGATTTTTCAAGTTTCGCTAGGAGCGTCGGATCGAGCTGGGAGTCGGTTTTCCGTGCTCAGGGCGTAGCCCTGAGTGCGGGGATGTGTGATATGCCAGGGTTGGTGGATGTGTGAAAATGGTGAAAATCGCACTAAGTGTTGTGAAAATAGGTACTTGTGGGAACCTTACCAGAGTGTGTTTTGGAGTGTCCCGAGTGCCTGGAGAGTGTTCCTGGGTGAAGTAAAATTGGAGTTGTTGGAGTGTCTTCCGTGCTCAGGGCGAAGCCCTGAGTGCGGCAGGTGCCTCGTCCGTGCTCAGGGCGTAGCCCTGAGTGCGGCCAGGGTGCATTGTCCGTGCGTTGTCCGTGCTCAGGGCGAAGCCCTGAGTGCGGCCAGTGTGCGTTGTCCGTGCTCAGGGCGAAGCCCTGAGTGCGGCCAGTGTTGGTGAAAATCCTGAAAAATTGCACAAAGTGTTGTGAAAATATGTACTTTGGGGAACCTTACCAGAGTGTGTTTTGGAGTGTCCCGAGTGCCTGGAGAGTGTTCCTGGGTGTAGTAAAATTGGAGTTGTTGGAGTGTCTTCCGTGCTCAGGGCGAAGCCCTGAGTGCGGCAGGTGCCTCGTCCGTGCTCAGGGCGTAGCCCTGAGTGCGGCAGGTGCCTCGTCCGTGCTCAGGGCGTAGCCCTGAGTGCGGCCAGTGTTGGTGAAAATCCTGAAAATTGCACAAAGTGTTGTGAAAATATGTACTTGGGGGAACCTTACAGAGTGTGTTTTGGAGTGTCCCGAGTGCCTGGAGAGTGTTTCCTGGGTGAAGTAAAATTGGAGTTGTTGGAGTGTCTTTCCGTGCTCAGGGCAAAGCCCTGAGTGCGGGCAGGTGCCTCGTCCGTGCTCAGGGCGTAGCCCTGAGTGCGGCCAGGTGCATTGTCCGTGCGTTGTCCGCGTCAGGGCGAAGCCCTGAGTGCGGCCAGTGTGCGTTGTCCGTGCTCAGGGCGAAGCCCTGAGTGCGGCCAGTGTTGGTGAAAATCCTTGAAAATTGCACAAAGTGTTGTGAAATAGGGTTAGGGTTAGGGTTAGGGTTAGGGTAGGGTAAGGGGTTAGGGTAGGGTTAGGGTTAGGGTAGGGTTAGGGTTAGGGTTAGGTTAGGGTTCGGTTAGGGTTAGGGTTAGGTAGGGTAAGGGTAGGGGTTAGGGTTAGGGTAGGGTTAGGGTAGGGTTAGGGTTAGGTAGGGTAAGGGTTAGGGTTAGGGTTAGGGTTAGGGT
>NC_045683.1:5000-40616 GCF_003331165.1 Xiphophorus hellerii
ATTATTTGACACGAAATAAAATACAATCATTTAACACAAATCTTAAAACGTGAACCAAACAACTTAAAATACATTATTCTATCTTTTAGAAATAAACATACATTTTGTCAAGAAATAAACTATTTATTGACACTTACACTTAAGGTAGTTTAAGCCTTAAGGTAGTTTAAGCCTTCAAGAAGTTTAAGCCTTCAAGTAGTTTAAGCCTTCAAGTAGTTTAAGCGGGAGCGCGCATCGCTCTAAACTGTCGCATATTGATGAGAAAACGGACTGAAATATGACCGAAGAGGAAACTATTGCGAAAGATATTCGTAATATTATCACGTTTCTTAGCCATGTAAGCCCTAAAACGGTGGGCTTTATTTCGCAGGTTAACTGTGATTACGTAGAAAAAGTTATTTCACTCGTAACTGTTTACTTCTTCAAGTTTGGAGGGGAGGCATTTTTTGGCAAAGCCTGCCGATATCTGCATGCCCTCTCTATTTTCCTCAGATATTATCCTATTGATGTGAAACTCATACCAGTAGCTCAGTGGATAAGTGGAATTATGTAGAAAAGGTTATGTCACTCTTAACTCTTTATTTCTTCAAGCTAGGAGGGGGATGCATAATTTGGCAATATGGATTTTGAGCCTGCCGATATATGCATGCCCAGTCTATTTTCCCCAAATGTCATCCTTTTGATTGAAACAGTACCAGTAGCTCAGAGAACAGAAATGATTATGTAGAAAAGTGAAATCCTTCCTAACTCTCTATTTAGCCGAGTTAGCAGGGGATACATGTTTTGGCACAGCAAATTATGAGCTGCCGATATTTGCATGCCCTGTTTTTCAGTTCAAAAGTGTTGTACAGAAATGAAAGTCACTCTAGTAGCTCAGAGGATATGTGCCATTATTAAGGAAAAGAATAATTTAAGATTAATTTTGGACAAAACGTTTGGCTCTCTCTTCCTTAAATCTCCCGGGTCCTTAGCGGGGGCGTGCTGCTAAAGTGAAACAACAACAATGCGCGTGTTGACGTCACAGAATCACAGAGTTTAATCCCATACAAAGCAACGCATGAATCAATCAACAAAGCTGCAGAGGAACAGAGATATGCATTATTTACCTTATACAGACAAAGACAGACAAGACAAAGACAGACAAAAAACAAAACAAAGACGAACAAAAAGCAAAGACGTGTCTTTGGAGAGAGCCGATGGAAAAAAAGCAAAAATAGTGGCAGCTCTCTGAATTTTTTCTCCTGACACGAAATCTTATACTAAGGGGGTGTTTTTTCTGTTTAATATATGCACCCAAGGCGTTCCTCTTGTTGACCAACTGGAAACTCCCTTAAGCACTCAGAGAAACTTGGAACTCCCCCTAATTTACGGCAAAGATCAAAAGGCCATCTGGTCTCTGGGAAAACAAAAGAGCGAACCGCTTCGTCCTGATCCCTGTAGTTCCACGGCCATCCCTGGCACAGAAAAAACCTGAGATAACATTTCACAGATACCTGTGACATCTAAAGTCTCTTCCCCCAAGCTACAGTGCTTCTGCCCTGTGGGAAATGCTAATTTTATGGCTTCGTGTGGTCCAGCCGCACAGCGGGAGGCCCCATTGAGTGATCTGCATTTTGGCCCCTGTTTGTCTGGTTCAAAATAAGAGTGTTGAATATACCTTTTACACATGCCGTAAGATTAACTGTATTAAGCACCAAAAATAATCATTTTTCCTTAACACCATCCTCTAGAACATTTCATATAACACATTACTATCCAAAATCTTCAAATTGCAGGACAAGCATTTTCTGGCAAGGGACATTTGGAGGCCGCTGGTGACCTTCCTCACCTGTCAGTGGATTATTTGATCTTATGCATTCATTATTTCACAACACAGTAAGAAATATTTATAAAGAACCCACTTTACTCAAATCTAACTCTTAAGTAATTCACATTCATCAATCTGTGTCAACTGGGCGTTTCTTGACACAATGATGGTGGTGGTACCACCCTTACAAAAAAATCCCATGAAATTCACATGTGACCACATGTGGTTCCCATTTTCCACATATGATAAAGTATTTTGTTCATGTGATCCATGGTTTATTCAACATGGGATCACATGTGATCACATATTTCTCAAATGTGCCTTAATTTATGTGCCTCTGGCATCACTTAAATGAATGTTAAGTGATGCCAGAGGCATAAACTTCAACTTTAAGACAAAGCAACACTTATATTTATGTGTTAATAGAAATATTTGATAACAATATAAAGTATATAGTTAACTAAAAAAATAACCAACTGGTGTGAAATAAAAGTTTAAAATGCTTTATAAAATGAAATAATACAACATAAAGGGTTTAAGCCTGAGCTATTATATATATTTATGGATAAAGCGGACTTGAAGAGTTGCCTTTTTTTTCCCAAACAAAAGGTAAGAAATGTTTTAGTCGATTTGAATCTCAAGGTGTATCGAAAATGTTTACACAGAAATACAAATCTGGAAAGTAATGCGTACTGATAGTGATGTACCGGTGAACTTTTCCTTAGTGCTAAAGTGATGCTAAGCTAGCTAAACGTTAACTGAATGCTGGCCCATTTTACAGTTTGAAGGCATTATCTTGGGGCCCACAGGTCCCAAAACAAATCAGTGTGGATTTGATGGTTCGATGCTTCACTACTTAACCTTTACCTTGGCTATTTTTTTAATGGAGGGCACAACAGACGGCAGCTGTTTTTTCAGTCAAAATTAAAGTTGAGGACCGTTATAAAATAACGGTAATTTCTCCACCCTCCCTCTATGTCTGGAGCGCGTGCAGATGTGTGAGCTCGTCATTATGATGACATTCTTCCAGTTGAAAAATATAAATTGACCTGTTACTGTTTGTAACACTGCATGATTTTTCTTTTAATTGCCAAGAGAATTATAGTTTTATCAACTGAAGTGTTTCTTTAGCGTGACACAGGATAGTCACCAAACAACGTCACGTTATGCTGCTTTGCTTAGCAGATCAGAGCACCCCATGTCATTCTGGTCAATTACATACTGATGTAAAAGTAGGACTCTGCTGTGTGTGTGTGTGTGCACATAAAATGTAGTCAAGATCATAGGAGCTTTCTTTTATTTATTTTTACATTTTGTTCGAGGCCAGTGGTCCAGTGAAGCTCAGATGAGGAATGAATGGGGCAACACATCAGAACAGCCAGAGGACCTCATCACCTTCAGCACTAGAGAAGGAAAACTCCCCACCTGAGCATCAGCACCCTTGTGCCAGTAACCACAGCACCTTCACCTGTGGTTACTGGCACATATAAGAAGACCCCTATACAAGCCACCAATGCCAACATGTGTGTGTGTTCTAACCATCCTTGAAGACATTAAGGAGACTCAGTGGGTTCACAGTCGAATGCTACAGTCTCTCCTGAAACAAAGCGAAGGACCAGTCGCTGAGGTTTTACCCGAGGTTTTGTTTTCCCTCTCTGGACTGGCACTGATGGTATTAAACCCGTTTCTACACATCTGATTTTGACACGTTTATTGTCTGGGCCTAATTTGGGCAAGTCTGTATGGAGTCATACTCAGAAGTTAAAGTTGTTTCTGGTTCTCAACAGTGTCAAACAGAAGTAAATAAATTGTTGTTTTGTGTACATATATACTTGTCTTAGAAGTCTTGATTCATAGCTACAAGTTTACTTTAGTATGCAGTTATGTCTTAGAAAATTATTGAGATGTGACCTCATATTCATTGTGAAAAGTGAATAATATGAAGAAATTGGACATTTTCATGGCAAACAAATGGTGGTCCCATTATTTTATAATTGTATATATGTATATCACATATTTCCACATGTGGAAATGTGTGTATCACATGTAATTCCCATGTACCAAAATCACATGTATACATGTGCTTTCACATGTGATTCACATCTTTCACACATCATTCACATGTAATTTTTTTTTGTAAGGGCACTTATTGCTGTCTTACCCTTTGTTGTGACATAATGAATTCATAAGATCAAGCAAAAACAGGGCATGCAAATATCAGCAGCTCATAATTTGGTGTGCCAAAATATGCATCCACTGCTAACTTGAAGAAAACAAACAGTTGAGAGTGAAATAACTTTTTCTACATAATCACACTTGTTCTATGAACTGCTGGTATAAGCTTTATATCAATAGAATAATATTTGGGGAAAATATATATGGCCTGCATGTATTGGCAAGCTAATAATTTGCTATGCCAAAAAATGCATCCCCCTGCTAACTTGAAGAAATGAAGAGTTAAGAGGGATTTCACATTTTCTACGCAATGACACTTGTTCTCTGAGCTACCGCTATAAGTTTCATATCAACAGGACAATAGACCGGGGATGCAAATATTGGCAGGCTCAGAAATTAAAATGCATCCCCCCTACATTAATAGACTAAACTACTAAGGATGCTATAAAATGTTCTACATAATGGGCCTTTGTTTTGTAATGCTTTAAGCTATTATGGTGTTAAAAAAATCAGGGAATTTCAAACCATGTTTTACAAAAATGAATCTTTAAGAATATCTCGGCAGGTAAGCGTTTCTCAGCACAACACATGCCCAAGGCATAAAAACCTAAGCCTAAAGGCCAATAACAGGCACCTTGGTGGAGCTGATTTTTATTCATTTTTTGTAATAATTCCTGTCATATCAAAAACACACAATTTCACTATGAAGTGATTTGTTTTCACAATATATATAGTATTTGATAATGTATGTAGAAATTATTTTATTGATAAAAAGAAAACAAAAAGAATTGCTCTTCGGGGCCCCTGGTGGCCACAGTAGGTACCGCACGCTACCTTAAAGTTTAAACCTTAAAGTTAAAACCTTAAAGTTTAAACCTTAACGTTTAAACTAAGGGTACCTAGGTTGAGGGAGAGACTCTCCTCTCAGGCAAAAAGTGTGAGAAGAAGACGCAGAATGTACAAGACAAGTTTATTTATTATATGTGTACACAGTCAGCTGCATAAAAAATACACAAAGATTTTTTAAAAACTTTATTTGGTCGTTAAACACCCAGCAACCCACATTACATTAGAAGAATTATGAAAATCAAACATGAACCAATCAGCACATTATCCCAGTGATTCTCTGAGGTTTGAATAAATCAGTAAAATCACAGTAAAGAGCCCGAAGTTCTCTAGAAAACTCAAAACATGAAATATGGAGTTAAAAAAGTAAAAACCAAAACAAACTGAGAGAAATTAAAGCTGAGAATCAATGATGACGTAAAACTTCAAGATTTAGCTTTTACAATGAACATAAAATATATAAAATCTTTATTTTCCAGGTTCCACATGTTTCTGAAAACTGCTCTAAGATCAGAGTTTCTGTAGGACATCCAGTTCTAAACTGGTTAAACTGGTTTCTCTGATGGAAGCTGAAGTTTCGCTGCAGTTTCCAGTGAAGCATCTTTTTATCTGTGGAGCTTTGAGGAACATTTTCATGTCAGCAGAAGGACGAAGCAGCAGAGAAAAGAGGTTTGAAGTGTCTTTCATGGCTTCAAAGCTGAACTGAAAATGATTCCCATGTTTCCATTCTCAGACCATTTCTGGTTCCAGGATGAAAATGAATCAGAGAGAAAAAAGATCAACTTTCCAGTTGAATCCAGTTCAGATCAAAACTCCACGAAGCCTCTAAATGGAGCCCAGTTTGAATTGGATCTTTATTGATCCAAAGAGACAAACAATAAATGACAGACACGAGAAAATAAACGGGAGGAAAACCTTGGAGGTCAGAGGTCATCATCATGATCCAGTCAGAGTCTCTTTAGACTCAAACTGCTGCAGCTTCAACCTCTGAGGATCAGCAGGACACTGAGACCATTCTCTACTTCACAGAGATCAGAACCTGCAGAGAGAAGAAGGAAGGAGAGAGCAGATCAGTGAGTGTTTCCAGCCTCTCTCCAGCAGCAGTCAGTGACGCAGCACATCCAGTAGATGGTTTCCAGGCTGCAGTCAGACTGATCTCAGAGCTGTGACCAGGATGAACCCGATCAGTTGTTTCCTGTTGAGCTGAGAGAGCAAACAGATCTGAGATCAGATCTGCTGCTGCCACAGTTTGATGGATGAGGACCACTGTCTCTAGACATGTTGGACGGCTGGAGTCCAGCTGGACTTCCTGGAGACATGGACACAGCAACAACACTCATCTTCACACCAACACAAACGCAGGAACACAGCAAGCTGCTGCTCCTCTGATTGGCTGATTGCTGTCTCTGTGTCCAATCAGGAAGCCTGAACCATTCTCCTCCCACTGAGAAGCTGCAGCTTTAAGAGAGTTTGTAGAAATCTGCTGTCAGAGTTTGTTGGTTCTGATCAGGAGGAAACCAGAACCACAGCTCCATGAAGCCAGCAGCTTGGTTCTGAAGGAGAACCGGGCCACACACACACGCACACACACACATACACCTGTGTGTGGGCGTGTGTGTGTGTGTACATATATACACATACATACTTTTAAGTACAATTCAACAACCTGGATGTCCATGTGACAATATTTTATTAACATTTATTTAAAAAAAAACAAAACAACTACTGTATTGTTTTTACCTCTAAAATATATATTTCTCAAATATCAATTGTTACAGCTAATCGTGGATCCATTTAAGTAAATTTAAAGCAAGTACACTCTGCGGTCGGAGTCCCGTTCGGAAGTGCGGTCGGAAATGCCCCGAACGGGACTCCGACCGCAGAGTGTACTTGCTTTAAATTTACTTAAATGGATCCACGATTAGCTGTAACAATTGATATTTGAGAAATATATATTTTAGAGGTAAAAACAATACAGTAGGGTTTTTTTTATTTGAAATAAAGGTCGGAGCCGTGGTCTGAGATGCGGGGAGCCGCGTTCGGAAATTCGGATCAACTGACAAAACAGTTGGATTTTTATTTTGCAGATTTTGGTTCAGCTGCTAAATAAAAGCTGGAGAGTTTATATTTTGGAAACCAGTGTAGAGTCTGAAAACATGTTATATATTTAAAACTCAATAATACATCCAGGCTGAAGCCTTTGTGCTATGAGTGACCTACACATTCAACAGACTCAGGCTGCCATATACAGATAAACACCACAGCTGGGAGGCCCAACATATACAAACAGTGGTGCCAAAGCACGTTGACACGTGGCAAGAGGAAGATGAAATCGAACCTACGCCCTTCCTATTACAAGACAACAACGCTACTCTCAGAATCTTGACTTTTGGATCCCACAGAGGAATGTTATTGACAACCTCAAAATATACTTCAGTTTTTCTGATTCAGCTCAATTCTTCCTCTAAAACCAGGTTCTGAGTCTCTGATGTCAGCAATTATAAATCACTGCAATTAGTAAACATGATTTGATTTTAAAATAATTGGACATAATTTATTCTCCTTGTTAATTTATCATTTCTCTTTCATACATTTTATTCATTGTTAGCTTTCAGTGCCTGCGATGGACTGGTGACCTGTCCAGGGTGAACCCCGCCTCTCGTCTGATGACAGCTGGAGCTGGGCCCCACCGGCCCCCCTCACCACCCTGCAGGGATCAATGTGTTCAGATCATGGATGGAAAGATTTTATGGTAGATTGTCTCCCTTAAGACCTCACTGAAAACAGCTTCATAGTTGATGCCTCAACATCAACTGATTCTATGATATTGCTGACTATTTTTTCTACTTCTAACATAAACAGGTAAAGAAGTAACCTAGAAATGTTTCCCCACCCCAGGCATCCGGTCCCAATCATCATCGGTTCCGATGATGTCACATGCATAGCGAGTCCGCTACGTCTTAAAATTGTAAGTCAGACTTTTTTCTTTGCCATTTGTCTGTACTCTTTAAAATACAAGTGTTCTTTTTTTGTAGGTTTCTGTAAAGTGCAGTGAATGGGAATGTTCTGCCGTTGATCCTCACTGTTCTTAGGAAGGAGAAATGTCAGTATGTTTGCAATAATACTGGAATACTGTGATATTAAATTAAAACAATACTCTGTCCTTGGTTAAATATTTTTCACATTTCCTCTAAAGTGTACCTATTGTTTCATTGTACTAATTTTCATAAGCATGTTGTCTGCAAATTTTGAATGCATTGACAATTTGTACAATTCTGTACAAGTACATATTGGCAATGTACTCTTGAAAAATGTAAATGTATTTAAAATAAAATGTGATTTGTTATGCATGCCTGCATCCAACTCTATGACCATTCGTGACGCCAACATTCACCATCCGACCCGATGGAACTGGAGAGGTTCTGAAGGAGGAGTGGCAGAGGATCCCCAAATCCAGCTGTGAAAAACCAGTTGCATCATTTCCAAGAAGACTCATGGCTGTACAAGCTAAAAAGGGGTTTCTACTGAGCAAAAGGTCTGAATACTTATGACCATGTGATGTTTCAGTTTTTCTTTTTTTTTTTATAAATTTACAAAGCTTTCTACAATTCTGTATGTTTTCTGTCAAGAGGGGATGCTGAGTATACATTAATGAGAAATAATATGAACTTTTCTGAGATTAGCAAATGGCTGCAATGAAACAGAGTGAGAAATTTAAAGGGGTATGAATACGTTTCATTCATTAATTCACCAGGGACTTTGATTTTGCTCATTAAAACAAAATCAGAGTAAAGGAAAAACATGGATATTTGAAATGTCCGTGATTGTATTCAGTGACTCAAATATAAAATACATAAAACAGCTTTCCTAGCAAGTTGGCAAACAGCTGTGGAAATTATTGCTGTGATTCAACCAACAATTTTCTGATTTTCTAATGAGCAAACATTTAAAACCAGAAAGACTCGGAAATGGAGCGATGGTCAGAAAGAGGTCAAGTTTTCCATATTAAAGAAAGTCCATAAAGTAACGCATTTGATCCACAATGTCTGATTCAATCTGGATTTTCTACTGATAAAAGCCCAGAGAAATCCTCTCTGATCAATAAATTATTGACTTCATATTGAAATATTTTCCATCCACCAATCAGGAACCCAGATATCTCAGCCGGGCCACAAACACTCAGAACCTACTGGTACCAGTTTGACTCCACTATGAAACTGGGAGCAAACTCAGCTTGTTGTCTGGGTTACAGATGAAAACTCAGAGAAAATCAGAGTTCCTGATTGAAACCAGGTGCTGCAGCTCTGCATCATAACCAGAACCAGAACCAGAACCAGGCCCAGTTCTGGTTCTGTCCAGCAGCTCAAAGAGAGAAAACCCAGTCAGGACTGGAAACCAGAAGAATGTGGAGTTAAAACTCACCTGATCAGATCTTTGCTTCTCCTTCTGTTCACACAAACCGAGTCGGAACGAACTGGACCCGATTCTCCAGAACTTGAACCGGACCCACCTGTGGCTCCGCCCCCTCTCACAGCAGAGGTGTGTTGCTAATGAGAAGAATCCTGTCTGATCATCACTACCAGGAAATAAATGGAAAATAACAACCAGTTCACATTTCAGTTTATAGCTTATTTATGTTTAAACATTTCAAGATTTTTTTTCCATTACTATTTCATTAAATTAATAAAGATTTTCAAGTTGATCAGATTCAGTTTTATCTATAAAGACTTTTATAAAATAGCCAAAGCTGCACCAAGTTTCTGCTCAGCAACACAATAAACCACTAATAACAGTTTCTGCTTGTTCTAATCCTCAGCGCTCACGTAGCAGAGCTCACTTCCTCTGACTCCCCAGAGGATCCATCACTCTGCGTCTCTGAGGTCTGAGTCCGGGTCCAGAAAATTATCTTTACACCCGTCTGGCCCCCCGGCACTGCAGAACAGGACATTACCTGTCCAGATCGCTACAAAAACCTTTTACAAAAAAACAGAAATATAAAATACAGCGGACCTAATTCAAACCTCAGACTGAAGAACTTTTGGCCTCCAACTCGCTTAAACTTAAACATTTAAACTCTTTTAAACACCAGATCTCTCTGTGCTAAAGCTCTATTAATTAATGATTTCATCACTGAGCATAATATCAATGTTATGTTTCTGACAGAAACATGGTTGAATGACAATAACGAACCGATCGTACCTCCTAACTACAATTTCTTAAGTGAGAATAGAAAACATAAAAAAGGAGGAGGTGTGGCCTCAATATTTAAGAATATACCATACCATACCAACTTTATTTATGAAGCACTTTATACACCGACAGGACCAAAGTGCTATACACAATCATAAAATACAATGCGATTATAAAATAGAAAAGATTGAAACATAAAATACATATAAAACAAAGTGAAACCTCTCAGATTGTGCCAAAAGCCAAAGAAAAAAGATCCTAAAACCAGGAAGACAGAGCACATAACACCAGTTTTATAGTCCCTCCACTGGCTCCCTGTAGCTCAAAGAATAGACTTTAAAATACCGTTGTTAGTTTACAAATCACTGAACGGCTCAATACATTAAAGATCCGCTGTTGTCGTATCAACCTTCCAGACCTCTCAGGTCTTCCGGTTCTGGTCTGCTCTGCATCCCCAGAACCAGAACCAAACGAGGAGAAGCAGCTTTCAGCATCTATTCACCACAAATTTGGAACAAACTTCCAGAAAACTGTAAAACAGCTGAAACACTGACTTCCTTTAAATCTCCACTAAAAACCCACTTGTTTAGGATTGTAACGAGTAACTCAATTAAGACCTGAACATAACGTTTATTCATCCAGATCCCCTCAAATCATTTACAAATTACAACTTGCACATTTACATTCTACTCTCTGTACTCCAACACAATCAACAGCTTTTAAATACAGAAAATGATGACAAAAAAAATACATTTTCTGTCACTGCTATCCGTTCTAGTCTCAATAGAAATGAACAGCTGCACATTATTTCGCTGGCAAACATGTCAAAAACTATTCTTCACGCACCAACATCCCATAATATATCCCTCAGGCGGGTTTGGACGCAGCGGTCAGCTTCTTCCGGCGCAACATCCACTCCGAGGGCCTTCAGGACGTCCACCACCGCTGTGGCCCCGCAGGCCGACGCTCCGATCTGCTGGGTCTGCCTCTCCAGAGCCTCCTGGATGGACCACAGCATGGCGGCAGCCGCCTCTTCCTCCTCCTGGTCCTCCGGCTCTGCCTCCATCCGAGCGCTCCACCTGCGGAGAAACGACCGACTTGCTCTAATTTTAAATAAAATTAAGCGGCACTGTTAGTTATAAAGCGAAAACAGCGACACCTACTGTCGTTTCTGTAAAATATTTCAATCCGTTCGGCTTTTGCTCCGTTTCACTTGATATTTTTCTCCACTTTTCGCCAGAATGACAACCACCAGCTGACTACAACAACAATGCTCAGTGAGCATGCGCACTGTACAAGGTAACGTGCTCGCTACTTCTATTCCAAGAGAGAAGAGAAACAGCGCGGCCGCTAGCGCACCCTAGTGGTGTGAGGTCACAACTGCATCCTTACAGAAACATTTTCTACATCCAGGAATACTGATTTTATATTTCATTCATTAATTTAATCCGAGTTATATTTGATCTAAGGGCAGCGTTATAGTTTTGTTCAATAACCCACACAGTAAAAGTGTAAACTTTGTCAATTTTTTTGGTAAATAATGAGATTTTTATGCACACTTACGCTAAAACATTACATAAAAGTCAATTAAAAGTGTAAACCCTGTATAAAAAGTGTCATTTCATGACAACATTTATAAAGAATCCTATGTCCTTTTTACGTGCACCCCTTCAAATAAAGTCTTACCAAATTTACTTCCTTGCAACCACATTGTTTTAAATAATATCACACCCTGGTTCACTTACACCTGCTTAGTTGTTTATGCTGTGGATTAATTTCACATTGTAAATAAAACATCAGCAAAACACTCACCTGATCCAGACGCTGCTCCTCTTCTTCTTCTTTTTTGGCGGTTGGCAAGCAACTTATTGATGTGCATTACCGCCATGAACTGGAATGGAGTGTGGATCGGGATGCTACATATATATTACTCCCAAGCCCCCCCAAAAAAGAAAAAGAAAAGAAACCTTATATCCTATCAATTTCGCTTTCTTAAGATAATTGATTAAATAACAAAAATATACAGACTCTGCTCTGCTGCTGCACGGAGTCTGAACCGGTTCTGATCCAAACCTGACTAGAGCTGACACACCTGAGGCTCCGCCCCCTGACCCAGCTGACAATAAACACCTTTATTTTCATGTTTTCCTTTGTATGAGTTGAGCTGTAAAACTTTAGGTCACATTTGAACTTTTTCAGGTTTTTCTCAGTTTTCTGCTCATTTCCAACCAACATTTTATTGCAGGAAATCATTTCAGGAAGGAACCAGAAGATTCAGGAGTCTGGGAGATGTGACTGTAACCGACCTGGACACTGAGGCCCCAGAGCGCCCCCTGCAGGATCTGCTGCACCATTAACCAGACAGAAATGGCAGTTTTATACAAGTTATTATTCTAATTCAATAGCTGATTTAATTAAACAAGTTTTGATTGAAAAGATTCTCATCTGTTTTATTAAAAAAAAACATCTTCAGTCTGAATACTGCAAAAAATAAACTGCTGGCTAAATTAGTAGCTTAAAGCTGAAATCAACTTGAGATGTTTCTGCTTTTACTAATTTAAGCTGTGAAACTAAATGTGAAAACTTATAATACAGCAAAAATGGCATGGAGGATTAACATGAAGGTTTAGTTATTATATGTGTACACAGTCAGCTGCATAAAAAATACACAAAGATTCTTTAAAAACTTTATTTGGTCGTTAAACATCCAGCAACCCACATTGCATTAGAAGAATTATGAAAATCAAACATGAACCAATCAGCACATTATCCCAAAACAAAAAGAACTGCTCTTCGGGGCCCCTGGTGGACGCGGTAGGTACCGCACGCTTCGCAAGTTTAAACCTTAAAGTTTGAACTCGGCATGGGAAGGGACGAGATTCTCACGGTACAACCTTGAATATCACATTTTTACAAAAACGAATCTTTAAGAATATCTCGGCAGGTAAGCGTTTCTCGGCAAAACACATGCCCAAGGCATAAAAAACTAAGCCTAAAGGCCAATAACACACAATTTCACTATGAAGTGATTTGTTTTCACAATATATACAGTATTTGATAATGTATGTAGAAATTATTTTATTGATAAAAAGAAAAAAAAAAAAGAATTGCTCTTCGGCGCCCCTGGTGGCCACGGTAGGTACTGCATGCACCGCAAGGTTTAAGCCTTAAAGTTTAAACCTTGAATATCACATTTTTACAAAAATGAATCTTTAAGAATATCTCGGCAGGTAAGCGTTTCTCGGCACAACACATGCCCAAGGCATAAAAAACTAAGCCTAAAGGCCAATAACAGGCACCTTGGTGGAGCTGATTTTTATTCATTTTTTGTAACAATTCCTGTCATATCAAAAACACACAATTTCACTATGAAGTGATTTGTGCTCACAATATATACAGTATTTGATAATGTATGTAGAAATTATTTTATCGATAAGAAAAAAAAAAAAAATTGCTCTTCGGCGCCCCTGGTGGCCACGGTAGGTACTGCATGTGAAAGTTTAAACCTTAAAGTTTAAACCTTAAAGTTTAAACCTTAAAGTTTAAACCTTAAAGTTTAAACCTTAAAGTTTAAACCTTAAAGTTTAAACCTTAAAGTTTAAACCTTAAAGTTTAAACCTTAAAGTTTAAACCTTAAAGTTTAAACCTTAAAGTTTAAACCTTAAAGTTTAAACCTTAAAGTTTAAACCTTAAAGTTTAAACCTTAAAGTTTAAACCTTAAAGTTTAAACCTTAAAGTTTAAACCTTAAAGTTTAAACCTTAAAGTTTAAACCTTAAAGTTTAAACCTTAAAGTTTAAACCTTAAAGTTTAAACCTTAAAGTTTAAACCTTAAAGTTTAAACCTTAAAGTTTAAACCTTAAAGTTTAAACCTTAAAGTTTAAACCTTAAAGTTTAAACCTTAAAGTTTAAACCTTAAAGTTTAAACCTTAAAGTTTAAACCTTAAAGTTTAAACCTTAAAGTTTAAACCTTAAAGTTTAAACCTTAAAGTTTAAACCTTAAAGTTTAACCTTAAAGTTTAAACCTTAAAGTTTAAACCTTAAAGTTTAAACCTTAAAGTTTAAACCTTAAAGTTTAAACCTTAAAGTTTAAACCTTAAAGTTTAAACCTTAAAGTTTAAACCTTAAAGTTTAAACCTTAAAGTTTAAACCTTAAAGTTTAAACCTTAAAGTTTAAACCTTAAAGTTTAAACCTTAAAGTTTAAACCTTAAAGTTTAAACCTTAAAGTTTAAACCTTAAAGTTTAAACCTTAAAGTTTAAACCTTAAAGTTTAAACCTTAAAGTTTAAACCTTAAAGTTTAAACCTTAAAGTTTAAACCTTAAAGTTTAAACCTTAAAGTTTAAACCTTAAAGTTTAAACCTTAAAGTTTAAACCTTAAAGTTTAAACCTTAAAGTTTAAACCTTAAAGTTTAAACCTTAAAGTTTAAACCTTAAAGTTTAAACCTTAAAGTTTAAACCTTAAAGTTTAAACCTTAAAGTTTAAACCTTAAAGTTTAAACCTTAAAGTTTAAACCTTAAAGTTTAAACCTTAAAGTTTAAACCTTAAAGTTTAAACCTTAAAGTTTAAACCTTAAAGTTTAAACCTTAAAGTTTAAACCTTAAAGTTTAAACCTTAAAGTTTAAACCTTAAAGTTTAAACCTTAAAGTTTAAACCTTAAAGTTTAAACCTTAAAGTTTAAACCTTAAAGTTTAAACCTTAAAGTTTAAACCTTAAAGTTTAAACCTTAAAGTTTAAACCTTAAAGTTTAAACCTTAAAGTTTAAACCTTAAAGTTTAAACCTTAAAGTTTAAACCTTAAAGTTTAAACCTTAAAGTTTAAACCTTAAAGTTTAAACCTTAAAGTTTAAACCTTAAAGTTTAAACCTTAAAGTTTAAACCTTAAAGTTTAAACCTTAAAGTTTAAACCTTAAAGTTTAAACCTTAAAGTTTAAACCTTAAAGTTTAAACCTTAAAGTTTAAACCTTAAAGTTTAAACCTTAAAGTTTAAACCTTAAAGTTTAAACCTTAAAGTTTAAACCTTAAAGTTTAAACCTTAAAGTTTAAACCTTAAAGTTTAAACCTTAAAGTTTAAACCTTAAAGTTTAAACCTTAAAGTTTAAACCTTAAAGTTTAAACCTTAAAGTTTAAACCTTAAAGTTTAAACCTTAAAGTTTAAACCTTAAAGTTTAAACCTTAAAGTTTAAACCTTAAAGTTTAAACCTTAAAGTTTAAACCTTAAAGTTTAAACCTTAAAGTTTAAACCTTAAAGTTTAAACCTTAAAGTTTAAACCTTAAAGTTTAAACCTTAAAGTTTAAACCTTAAAGTTTAAACCTTAAAGTTTAAACCTTAAAGTTTAAACCTTAAAGTTTAAACCTTAAAGTTTAAACCTTAAAGTTTAAACCTTAAAGTTTAAACCTTAAAGTTTAAACCTTAAAGTTTAAACCTTAAAGTTTAAACCTTAAAGTTTAAACCTTAAAGTTTAAACCTTAAAGTTTAAACCTTAAAGTTTAAACCTTAAAGTTTAAACCTTAAAGTTTAAACCTTAAAGTTTAAACCTTAAAGTTTAAACCTTAAAGTTTAAACCTTAAAGTTTAAACCTTAAAGTTTAAACCTTAAAGTTTAAACCTTAAAGTTTAAACCTTAAAGTTTAAACCTTAAAGGTTAAACCTTAAAGTTTAAACCTTAAAGTTTAAACCTTAAAGTTTAAACCTTAAAGTTTAAACCTTAAGTTTAAACCTAAGTTTAAACCTTAAAGTTTAACTAAAGTTTAACCTTAAAGTTTAAACCTTAAAGTTTAAACCTTAAAGTTTAAACCTTAAAGTTTAAACCTTAAAGTTTAAACCTTAAAGTTTAAACCTTAAAGTTTAAACCTTAAGTTTAACCTTAAAGTTTAAACCTTAAAGTTTAAACCTTAAAGTTTAAACCTTAAAGTTTAAACCTTAAAGTTTAAACCTTAAATTTTAAACCTTAAAGTTTAAACCTTAAAGTTTAAACCTTAAAGTTTAAACCTTAAAGTTTAAACCTTAAAGTTTAAACCTTAAAGTTTAAACCTTAAAGTTTAACCTTAAAGGTTTAAACCTTAAGTTTAAACCTTAAAGTTAAACCTTAAAGTTTAAACCTTAAAGTTTAAACCTTAAAGTTTAAACCTTAAAGTTTAAACCTTAAAGTTTAAACCTTAAAGTTTAAACCTTAAAGTTTAAACCTTAAAGTTTAAACCTTAAAGTTTAAACCTTAAAGTTTAAACCTTAAAGTTTAAACCTTAAAGTTTAAACCTTAAAGTTTAAACCTTAAAGTTTAAACCTTAAAGTTTAAACCTTAAAGTTTAAACCTTAAAGTTTAAACCTTAAAGTTTAAACCTTAAAGTTTAAACCTTAAAGTTTAAACCTTAAAGTTTAAACCTTAAAGTTTAAACCTTAAAGTTTAAACCTTAAAGTTTAAACCTTAAAGTTTAAACCTTAAAGTTTAAACCTTAAAGTTTAAACCTTAAAGTTAGGTTTTGCACAGCAGTACTATTCCTTAAAAAATAGTAAAGTACATTTATATTTTTCAGCATTGAAGGGTTTAAATGTGCACACTTGTTAAAACTACAAGATATTCACTTTAAGAAAAGTTGTATGAACCTATACTCCAATTTTCTCACCACCATGAGCTCACATTTTAGAACTGTAACTTAAGGGGCCATGTACAAATATATGTGGAACGTAACCTCCTATCACCCGGCATCCACATGAGGTCATTTTACTGCCACATGTTAGTTGTAGACTAGAAAACATTACAGGGGACAGCCAAAATGGGTGATTGCAGAAGCCAAAGTTCCCATGGAAGCATCTGATCCAAACAGTATTCTGGTAAAAAAAAAAAAAGGTAGTGGCACAGGGTTAGCATGCCACTACTTGCATAATTACCTAACCCTGCAAGAAGACACCTCACAAAGACGTCAAACTGAAATAAGTGACCATCTCACAACCCAGTATTGTCCATATATACAACTCCAAGATGGGTGTAATTGACCTTATGAGTTGCTACCACACAAGTGGCAAAAAATGGAAATTGAGGGTACTAATTAAGGATCTTGCTATAGCCAATAGCTGGCTGTTGTACTGCAAAGACCAATGTGTGACACACAAAGAAGAGCATCATGCTTTTCTGCATGGAAGCTGCCAAAATGGTCTTGGGCCTCACATGGGCTTGTGAGGCTATAGAAGATTGGACTGCATTCAAGACTCCCGAGTCACCTTTCCCACGTGCTATCCGTTAACACTGCAAGGTTAACATGCAGCATGCTCTGCATTGATTGATTCTCTGCTGGTCTGGTTTGTGTAGAGTACTGGGAGTCTGCTTGGTGGGGCACCGACTCACCTTTATCAAGCTAGCCAAAATGAACTGCGCACCAGATTGGTATGGCTCCCCGTGTCATAACGCTAACCAGGAGGATGAGCATTAGCAGTCATACCAAGTCATCATCACCCAGCCATTGTCCCAAGGAAGAAGAACCTGGACCAGCTGCTGCTTTCCAGATCTCTAGACACTTGCTGGGGTTCAAACCATCATCCCTGAAACGAAACCAAAGAGCCATTCTAGTGCCATCATACACCGCAAGACCTCTAGAATGCTCCGTTGTAACTCCGTGACCACATTAATAGGTAAGGGTACTTACCCAAAGCAGCCAGCAGGTGGTTTTTCTTTTTCAAGCTCGCAGCAGGCAACAGTTCAACAATAAACACCCTATTCTGACTCATGGTGCTGATTTTCTACAAGTTTCCAAATTCATTCTAAGTCATCTAGTTTGATAGAGGAGTTCATTTTGATGAAAACAGTATATGGTTTGTTAGGGGTTGCAGCAAAAACAGCTGAACTAGAAGCTAAAATATGAAGCCCCACCATGCAATGCATTCTGGGTTTTTTAAAGTCCATTTCTGATGTTCAGAACCGTGATAATACACATTTCTGGCACCTAGCAGGAGCTCAACAATGAAATCAGAAGCTGAGCTGTGATTTCTGTCTTCAAAACAGAGTTTGAAGACAAATAAAACAAAATAAAACTTGGTTAAAATATCAGACTTTTAAAACCAAATTCAAGCCCCTTCAGAGAAGCATTAAGATAAAACTCCATCATCCAACAGTTATCACTGAGATGACTTTTTAAAGCTGAGCTGAGTTCATTCCAATAACATGAGTTTATTGGAATGAACTCATGTTTATTCCAATAAACATGAATGAACATGAGTTCATCTGTTCCTTTTTACTCCTTAAAAAGTAAAAGGAGAGAAAATCTGTTTAAACATATTTACTTTTAAGGCCAATTCCTGGTGAGCCGAGCAGCATTGAGGCAAAACTCCTTCATTCAACAGAAACTCAGACGAGGTTTTAAAGCTCAGCTGATTTATTTAAAAGATTGAGCTAAAAAAGCAAATCAAAATGTAGTGAAACCTGGTTGAGGTAAGAGGCCACTGAAGTTAGGGTTAAGTCCCAGCGCGATAAGACGTTCCTAGCCAGACTTTGACTAGGTCGAAAAATGAACGGGAGTCTATGGCAGCTACATGAAAGGAATGGGCTAGGACCACCAAACATGGCGGGGACCTGCAGAGGGTTGGAGGGAGAATACGAATCAAGTTTGGTCAAATGAGCACTTCTTTTTGTACTTCACCAATTTTCCATTCTGTGCTCCACCCAGGTCCGTTTAACAGTTTCAGGACCTGACCAGCACCCCTCAGCATCATTTGCTTGAGAAATAATGAGATTTGGAACCTATTGGAACTTCTTCATCGTGCTTGAACAACCAGAGACTGTCAGGATCTGCGGCTTCAGCAGTTCCTCTGGTTTCCTTCTAGGTGGCGTTCGAGAGCTCGCCCGCGTATTCACACACCCTCTCCACAGGTGTGTTTCGGCACACCTGTGGATCATCAGCGGGAGCATATTAGGAGCGGGTTCCCGGCACTTCGTCGCCAGAGTGTTGTCGCCTTTGTGGTACATCTGGTCCTGAGATCTCTAGAAAGATATCCAGTCTGTTTCGCACGCTTACCTGTCCTGTACCTTTCTGTGATTCCTAGGCTCCCTGTTGTCTGGACACTCCATGCGAAGTACGGGATTTGCAGTTCCATCCGCTGAGCTCCCTGACGAGTTACGCCCACCTACCAGCTGTTCGATCACACCGGTCCGCTCCTGATCAGACGCTCCTGCATTACACACCAATTGTCTTTTGTAAATAAATCTTTAATCTGATCTCCTGAGAGAGTCTTTGCATGTGGGTTCGGAGAGTTCAAAACAACATGACAGAGACCAGATGAAGAACCAGACAGGTCCAACTGATGACTTTAGGAGCAACTGTCGTGGCCATTTATGCTAAGGTTTTGTAGTTTATCATTTCTACCAATTTTGTTTTGTTCTTTGGGTAGTTGGAATATATTTAAGTTAATTTAGAATCAAAATTTGTCATTAATTTTTATATTTGGAATTGTTTAATTTACGTTGTTAATTGTTAGACCCTCCCACCAATTTAAGTAATTAATTAAGAACACACCGGGTGCTGGGTGGATTGTTTGGTGGATGTCTGGTGTGGACGGGAGGTTTGGTAGAATGATTTTTTTTTTTTGAACACTTGTTTACACCTTCAAACATTAAATTGAGATTATTTTTCATTTCAACTAAGTTACAAGACCTTTATTTCTACTTTTGCAATAAATGAATCGAGTCAAAGTGCGTACAAATCCCAAACCGCCTGTTACCACCCACAGCCTTTATTGGAGTTTTTATTTTTTGCTTTTTTGGAACGAAAGGCTGCGACAAGCAACTTTATTTCAGATGTATGGTGCATCAGAACCAACTCCTCCTGGTACCAGGTAACAACTGAGCCGGGCCGGGTGGGATCACAGCTTTCATGGTTGCACAGAAAGAAGGAAAGAAAAGGAATATTTAATAGCTGAAGCAAAAAGAGCAACAGCTCTTTAAACCTTAAAGTTTAAACTAAGGGTACCTAGGTTGAGGGAGAGACTCTCCTCTCAGGCAAAAAGTGTGAGAAGAAGACGCAGAATGTACAAGACAAGTTTATTTATTATATGTGTACACAATCAGCTGCATAAAAAATACACAAAGATTTTTTAAAAACTTTATTTGGTCGTTAAACACCCAGCAACCCACATTACATTAGAAGAATTATGAAAATCAAACATGAACCAATCAGCACATTATCCCAGTGATTCTCTGAGGTTTGAATAAATCAGTAAAATCACAGTAAAGAGCCTGAAGTTCTCTAGAAAACTCAAAACATGAAATATGGAGTTAAAAAAGTAAAAACCAAAACAAACTGAGAGAAATTAAAGCTGAGAATCAATGATGACGTAAAACTTCAAGATTTAGCTTTTACAATGAACATAAAATATATAAAATCTTTATTTTCCAGGTTCCACATGTTTCTGAAAACTGCTCTAAGATCAGAGTTTCTGTAGGACATCCAGTTCTAAACTGGTTAAACTGGTTTCTCTGATGGAAGCTGAAGTTTCGCTGCAGTTTCCAGTGAAGCATCTTTTTATCTGTGGAGCTTTGAGGAACATTTTCATGTCAGCAGAAGGACGAAGCAGCAGAGAAAAGAGGTTTGAAGTGTCTTTCATGGCTTCAAAGCTGAACTGAAAATGATTCCCATGTTTCCATTCTCAGACCATTTCTGGTTCCAGGATGAAAATGAATCAGAGAGAAAAAAGATCAACTTTCCAGTTGAATCCAGTTCAGATCAAAACTCCACGAAGCCTCTAAATGGAGCCCAGTTTGAATTGGATCTTTATTGATCCAAAGAGACAAACAATAAATGACAGACACGAGAAAATAAACGGGAGGAAAACCTTGGAGGTCAGAGGTCATCATCATGATCCAGTCAGAGTCTCTTTAGACTCAAACTGCTGCAGCTTCAACCTCTGAGGATCAGCAGGACACTGAGACCATTCTCTACTTCACAGAGATCAGAACCTGCAGAGAGAAGAAGGAAGGAGAGAGCAGATCAGTGAGTGTTTCCAGCCTCTCTCCAGCAGCAGTCAGTGACGCAGCACATCCAGTAGATGGTTTCCAGGCTGCAGTCAGACTGATCTCAGAGCTGTGACCAGGATGAACCCGATCAGTTGTTTCCTGTTGAGCTGAGAGAGCAAACAGATCTGAGATCAGATCTGCTGCTGCCACAGTTTGATGGATGAGGACCACTGTCTCTAGACATGTTGGACGGCTGGAGTCCAGCTGGACTTCCTGGAGACATGGACACAGCAACAACACTCATCTTCACACCAACACAAACGCAGGAACACAGCAAGCTGCTGCTCCTCTGATTGGCTGATTGCTGTCTCTGTGTCCAATCAGGAAGCCTGAACCATTCTCCTCCCACTGAGAAGCTGCAGCTTTAAGAGAGTTTGTAGAAATCTGCTGTCAGAGTTTGTTGGTTCTGATCAGGAGGAAACCAGAACCACAGCTCCATGAAGCCAGCAGCTTGGTTCTGAAGGAGAACCGGGCCACACACACACGCACTGTCAAGAAAATCCGAGCTCATCCCACTTCCCCATGCTGGAGATTTTAGTTTAGCAGTAATAAAAAAATAAAGTTATCTTTAAAAGGAATCACTCAAGTGACATCTAGGCCCAGCAGTAGACTTAAGTGTCAATAAAATAAATCTGGTTGTGTGTGTTGTTTTGTCTCATGCAAACTTTGCTTTAATTCTACTTTTTTCTATCTAATCATAAGAAATCATAGTCAGACAGAGAGAGTCATTAAACAGGAAAAGCAGGTTTCCTGGAAAAAGAGGAAGAAAGTTTCCAGCCTGCAGATTTATAAATATAGCTGAGACTATTTCTTATTTTAAAGCATGAAAGTTAAAGAAGAAAATCTAAACATTTTGAGTAATTTGATAAGATTCAAAGTAAAATATTTATATTAATATTGGTTTACTTGTAATAATATTTACACGAACATTTGTGGGAACACTTATAAGAAAAACAAGTAACTGTAACTTTAGTATCAAATAATTAGAATCATGGATTATTCTTGGTTTCTTTTCAGAAAAACATCTGTAATAACTCACATTAGGATTATAATAAGTATAATTAATAAGTTATGGTTATAAAATCATAAATGAATGATAAATCAGAGAAGCTGAAGAAAATAAATGTGATATAAGTTATGGTTATAAAATTATAAATGAATGCTAGATCAGAGAAGCTAAAAGAAAATAAATGTGATATAAATGTGATTTTGACATTGAACTTGAAATGGTGTAAAAGGTGTAACTGCAATTAAACATCACTGATATGTTGTAGGTAGATGGTAGGTGAAAGGTGAACGGTTAAGGGAAAAAGGGGAACTAACAGGAGAGCAGAGATGATCAACGCCTTATTTAGGTAAAAGGTTGTGCAGGCAATGGACAGGAGGTTGAGCAACTCTGAGACATTAGCACAGACATCAGGACATAATGTCTGAAGGACCGTGATGGATGTGAGGTCATCTGTCTAAGCAGACAGCCAATGAAAACGCACCAAAAGGGTGGATAAACCCTATATAAGGTGGGTGCAAAAGAGGAACCTTTCGTTGGATCCTCCGGGCAGCTTCGAGCCAAGAGATGGACAAAGAACTCTGCAGCTGAAGAAGAGCCGGGGCCACAGAGCCGAAGACTGACCTTCTCATGGAGACCAACCCGTCAGCCCTGCAACATGTGGCTTCAAATCGCACTTCTCTCATCGGCTGGGTTCAGACCCCAAAGACAAAGATGAAGACAAAGGCAAAGACAAAGAAGAAGAACTGGTGCCTTTTTTCCTGCCAGCACCAAGTCCTGTGTGACCTCACCATCCATGCGGAGAGGAGGCTCATCAGACCTACAGAGATTCCTGCCTTCGCCGATCAACATCTTCCTCCTGCTGCAGCACCTTCTTCATCATCAAGCCAGGTCTGGGGTTCGAAACACCAAACTCCGTCCGTCTCTCTCAAAGGTTCTCTTTTTTAGTTCTTAGTATCAGCAGTAGGGAAAGACAGACTAGATGATTGATTTTACTTATTTGATTATTTCTGCTACTGAATTAAGCTGTACTGACCCTTGCAAAAATGCCTTATTAATAAAATATTTAGCATAAAGAAAATCTAAAAGATGTTGTGGACATTCAGTTAATGAGTCACCTTAAAGTTCTTTGATGGTTGTAAAATAGCTATGATGTTTGATTCTGGAGAGGAAAAAGTTTAAAATGTTTTTAGGTTGCTGGTAGCCCAAATTTAAAACGTCATCCTTGGGACTCGCCCGAGTCACTAAAACCTACCTGGTTCAATAACAAATGCAAGTTGTAAAATAGAGAACGAGCGACCGTTAACAGGTGTGCTCTGTGAAACTAGTTGGCTGTAGGCTGCTCAGTCTGGCTAATTCACAGGGGGAAGAAGGGTGGGACACCTGGATGTAGGCCGTCAGAAAACCAGGCGAATCGTTTCTCGAAACCAGCTTAAACAGAGTTTACTTCAGTTCTGGACAGGGTAAATCCCGGCAGATTTAGGAAACTCAATTAACCCGTTAGAAGGAGAGCTGGTAGCACATCTCCCCTCTCAGAAGAGGAAGTAGAGAGTGAGACAGTAGAGACAGAAAGGAGGGGGGGGGTGTTGCGCAACAACAAGTGGCGCCCAACGTGGGGCCCAGACTAACGGGAGTAGGAGGGCCCTATGCCAAGTCAGTGAAAACAGATGTGAGGATCTGAATAGCTCACTTGGTTTGTTAACTCTTAGGGAATAGAGTTAATGGTGACTGATAAGGCCGTCAGTCCCAACCCTTGCAGTAACTGTATGGCATACAGGTGAGGGAAAGCTTCTACTGAGGATAAATGACCGGATCCAGACAGTGAAGCTAGTAGCCAACATAGTCTAGACCCATCCCTGCTTGAAGGCTAAAGAGAGGCTTTGGGGGATAGACAACTCGAACCGACAGAGAGACGGAGTGATGGATGATCACTTCGAGGAGGAAAATCTGGGGAAGAAACCGGAGGAAGCCGGCCGTCCAGATCGTTTGGAAAAGGAGGAGAACTCAACAGAACTGCATCAGCTTTCTGCACAGCTACCCAGGGCACCCAGGGGAGCGGATGGAAGGTTTGTTCATCAAGAGCACAGTCCCATGGGGTTCAGTCTGCATGGATGTAGCAGAGCCAATGGGGACAACAGGAAAGAGAGGTGAGAAGTACCTCTTGGTGCTGATGGACACAGTGACAACTGCTAGAAGAGCAGGTCTTCCCCTGCAGAGGAACTCCGTTCACGTCACAGAAAGCAGGGAGGCGAAGACACTTCTCCTTTTTGCTCAGAGAAGAAAAAGGGAAGTTGCAGCTCAAAGTGTCACTGAAAACAGGGCAGAGAGTTTGGATTAAAGCTCAAGATCGGCCTGCAACTACGGTGATCAAGCTGAGATTCAACGCCCGAGATTTTGTAAAGCAAGTACTGAACTTCAACACAGTACTACTGATGAAGAAAGGGGTCCATGAGGAAGCAGTGCTCAAGCCAGTTCTTAGCTACAGCGAACCAGAACATTACGAGAAGGTGGCCAGAGAATCAAGCACCATGCCATCCTACAGTAGACTGGCCACTATTACAGGAAGGTTGCCGTTCAAAGAACAACTTCAAGGCTTTGGACTGGGAGGGCCGTGAAGAAATTGGACTATGCTAAAGAAGAACTCCTGTCACAACCTGATGGATTAAAATGGAAAAGGATCATGATTACGGATAAAGTGTCATGATGCTTATGCTTTTTGCTTTGCTCTGCTGAACAGCCAGAATTTTTTTTTTTTTTGAGGCCTTCTGTCTCAGCCCATCTTCCCTAAAGAACCATCCCACATCCTGAAGAACCGACAGTTCATCCAGCGAAGGTTCTTGTAGAAGACTCAGAGCGATCCAAGTTTTCTTCGACATTCATCACCTCATGGGGGAAATCAAAACTCCAAGGAGGGGGTGTCAAGAGAAGTGGAGTTTTGATGACTACACTGAGCCCTCTGTGACAACTGAGGATGAAGAATCTGCATCTTCACATCCCAGACGAACATCTTCTCTTTCCAGGGGATGAGGACGGCGAACTGCAGGAGGGTGATGGACTCCCAGCATGTGAAAGGTCTGACCTCGTGGAGGGGGTGTCAAGAAAATCCGAGCTCATCCCACTTCCCCATGCTGGAGATTTTAGTTTAGCAGTAATAAAAAATAAAGTTATCTTTAAAAGGAATCACTCAAGTGACATCTAGGCCCAGCAGTAGACTTAAGTGTCAATAAAATAAATCTGGTTGTGTGTGTTGTTTTGTCTCATGCAAACTTTGCTTTAATTCTACTTTTTTCTATCTAATCATAAGAAATCATAGTCAGACAGAGAGAGTCATTAAACAGGAAAAGCAGGTTTCCTGGAAAAAGAGGAAGAAAGTTTCCAGCCTGCAGATTTATAAATATAGCTGAGACTATTTCTTATTTTAAAGCATGAAAGTTAAAGAAGAAAATCTAAACATTTTGAGTAATTTGATAAGATTCAAAGTAAAATATTTATATTAATATTGGTTTACTTGTAATAATATTTACACGAACATTTGTGGGAACACTTATAAGAAAAACAAGTAACTGTAACTTTAGTATCAAATAATTAGAATCATGGATTATTCTTGGTTTCTTTTCAGAAAAACATCTGTAATAACTCACATTAGGATTATAATAAGTATAATTAATAAGTTATGGTTATAAAATCATAAATGAATGATAAATCAGAGAAGCTGAAGAAAATAAATGTGATATAAGTTATGGTTATAAAATTATAAATGAATGCTAGATCAGAGAAGCTAAAAGAAAATAAATGTGATATAAATGTGATTTTGACATTGAACTTGAAATGGTGTAAAAGGTGTAACTGCAATTAAACATCACTGATATGTTGTAGGTAGATGGTAGGTGAAAGGTGAACGGTTAAGGGAAAAAGGGGAACTAACAGGAGAGCAGAGATGATCAACGCCTTATTTAGGTAAAAGGTTGTGCAGGCAATGGACAGGAGGTTGAGCAACTCTGAGACATTAGCACAGACATCAGGACATAATGTCTGAAGGACAGTGATGGATGTGAGGTCATCTGTCTAAGCAGACAGCCAATGAAAACGCACCAAAAGGGTGGATAAACCCTATATAAGGTGGGTGCAAAAGAGGAACCTTTCGTTGGATCCTCCGGGCAGCTTCGAGCCAAGAGATGGACAAAGAACTCTGCAGCTGAAGAAGAGCCGGGGCCACAGAGCCGAAGACTGACCTTCTCATGGAGACCAACCCGTCAGCCCTGCAACATGTGGCTTCAAATCGCACTTCTCTCATCGGCTGGGTTCAGACCCCAAAGACAAAGATGAAGACAAAGGCAAAGACAAAGAAGAAGAACTGGTGCCTTTTTTCCTGCCAGCACCAAGTCCTGTGTGACCTCACCATCCATGCGGAGAGGAGGCTCATCAGACCTACAGAGATTCCTGCCTTCGCCGATCAACATCTTCCTCCTGCTGCAGCACCTTCTTCATCATCAAGCCAGGTCTGGGGTTCGAAACACCAAACTCCGTCCGTCTCTCTCAAAGGTTCTCTTTTTTAGTTCTTAGTATCAGCAGTAGGGAAAGACAGACTAGATGATTGATTTTACTTATTTGATTATTTCTGCTACTGAATTAAGCTGTACTGACCCTTGCAAAAATGCCTTATTAATAAAATATTTAGCATAAAGAAAATCTAAAAGATGTTGTGGACATTCAGTTAATGAGTCACCTTAAAGTTCTTTGATGGTTGTAAAATAGCTATGATGTTTGATTCTGGAGAGGAAAAAGTTTAAAATGTTTTTAGGTTGCTGGTAGCCCAAATTTAAAACGTCATCCTTGGGACTCGCCCGAGTCACTAAAACCTACCTGGTTCAATAACAAATGCAAGTTGTAAAATAGAGAACGAGCGACCGTTAACAGGTGTGCTCTGTGAAACTAGTTGGCTGTAGGCTGCTCAGTCTGGCTAATTCACAGGGGGAAGAAGGGTGGGACACCTGGATGTAGGCCGTCAGAAAACCAGGCGAATCGTTTCTCGAAACCAGCTTAAACAGAGTTTACTTCAGTTCTGGACAGGGTAAATCCCGGCAGATTTAGGAAACTCAATTAACCCGTTAGAAGGAGAGCTGGTAGCACATCTCCCCTCTCAGAAGAGGAAGTAGAGAGTGAGACAGTAGAGACAGAAAGGAGGGGGGGGGTGTTGCGCAACAACAGCACACACACACATACCTGTGTGTGGGCGTGTGTGTGTGTGTACATATATACACATACATACTTTTAAGTACAATTCAACAACCTGGATGTCCATGTGACAATATTTTATTAACATTTATTTAAAAAAAAACAAAACAACTACTGTATTGTTTTTACCTCTAAAATATATATTTCTCAAATATCAATTGTTACAGCTAATCGTGGATCCATTTAAGTAAATTTAAAGCAAGTACACTCTGCGGTCGGAGTCCCGTTCGGAAGTGCGGTCGGAAATGCCCCGAACGGGACTCCGACCGCAGAGTGTACTTGCTTTAAATTTACTTAAATGGATCCACGATTAGCTGTAACAATTGATATTTGAGAAATATATATTTTAGAGGTAAAAACAATACAGTAGGGTTTTTTTTATTTGAAATAAAGGTCGGAGCCGTGGTCTGAGATGCGGGGAGCCGCGTTCGGAAATTCGGATCAACTGACAAAACAGTTGGATTTTTATTTTGCAGATTTTGGTTCAGCTGCTAAATAAAAGCTGGAGAGTTTATATTTTGGAAACCAGTGTAGAGTCTGAAAACATGTTATATATTTAAAACTCAATAATACATCCAGGCTGAAGCCTTTGTGCTATGAGTGACCTACACATTCAACAGACTCAGGCTGCCATATACAGATAAACACCACAGCTGGGAGGCCCAACATATACAAACAGTGGTGCCAAAGCACGTTGACACGTGGCAAGAGGAAGATGAAATCGAACCTACGCCCTTCCTATTACAAGACAACAACGCTACTCTCAGAATCTTGACTTTTGGATCCCACAGAGGAATGTTATTGACAACCTCAAAATATACTTCAGTTTTTCTGATTCAGCTCAATTCTTCCTCTAAAACCAGGTTCTGAGTCTCTGATGTCAGCAATTATAAATCACTGCAATTAGTAAACATGATTTGATTTTAAAATAATTGGACATAATTTATTCTCCTTGTTAATTTATCATTTCTCTTTCATACATTTTATTCATTGTTAGCTTTCAGTGCCTGCGATGGACTGGTGACCTGTCCAGGGTGAACCCCGCCTCTCGTCTGATGACAGCTGGAGCTGGGCCCCACCGGCCCCCCTCACCACCCTGCAGGGATCAATGTGTTCAGATCATGGATGGAAAGATTTTATGGTAGATTGTCTCCCTTAAGACCTCACTGAAAACAGCTTCATAGTTGATGCCTCAACATCAACTGATTCTATGATATTGCTGACTATTTTTTCTACTTCTAACATAAACAGGTAAAGAAGTAACCTAGAAATGTTTCCCCACCCCAGGCATCCGGTCCCAATCATCATCGGTTCCGATGATGTCACATGCATAGCGAGTCCGCTACGTCTTAAAATTGTAAGTCAGACTTTTTTCTTTGCCATTTGTCTGTACTCTTTAAAATACAAGTGTTCTTTTTTTGTAGGTTCCTGTAAAGTGCAGTGAATGGGAATGTTCTGCCGTTGATCCTCACTGTTCTTAGGAAGGAGAAATGTCAGTATGTTTGCAATAATACTGGAATACTGTGATATTAAATTAAAACAATACTCTGTCCTTGGTTAAATATTTTTCACATTTCCTCTAAAGTGTACCTATTGTTTCATTGTACTAATTTTCATAAGCATGTTGTCTGCAAATTTTGAATGCATTGACAATTTGTACAATTCTGTACAAGTACATATTGGCAATGTACTCTTGAAAAATGTAAATGTATTTAAAATAAAATGTGATTTGTTATGCATGCCTGCATCCAACTCTATGACCATTCGTGACGCCAACATTCACCATCCGACCCGATGGAACTGGAGAGGTTCTGAAGGAGGAGTGGCAGAGGATCCCCAAATCCAGCTGTGAAAAACCAGTTGCATCATTTCCAAGAAGACTCATGGCTGTACAAGCTAAAAAGGGGTTTCTACTGAGCAAAAGGTCTGAATACTTATGACCATGTGATGTTTCAGTTTTTCTTTTTTTTTTTATAAATTTACAAAGCTTTCTACAATTCTGTATGTTTTCTGTCAAGAGGGGATGCTGAGTATACATTAATGAGAAATAATATGAACTTTTCTGAGATTAGCAAATGGCTGCAATGAAACAGAGTGAGAAATTTAAAGGGGTATGAATACGTTTCATTCATTAATTCACCAGGGACTTTGATTTTGCTCATTAAAACAAAATCAGAGTAAAGGAAAAACATGGATATTTGAAATGTCCGTGATTGTATTCAGTGACTCAAATATAAAATACATAAAACAGCTTTCCTAGCAAGTTGGCAAACAGCTGTGGAAATTATTGCTGTGATTCAACCAACAATTTTCTGATTTTCTAATGAGCAAACATTTAAAACCAGAAAGACTCGGAAATGGAGCGATGGTCAGAAAGAGGTCAAGTTTTCCATATTAAAGAAAGTCCATAAAGTAACGCATTTGATCCACAATGTCTGATTCAATCTGGATTTTCTACTGATAAAAGCCCAGAGAAATCCTCTCTGATCAATAAATTATTGACTTCATATTGAAATATTTTCCATCCACCAATCAGGAACCCAGATATCTCAGCCGGGCCACAAACACTCAGAACCTACTGGTACCAGTTTGACTCCACTATGAAACTGGGAGCAAACTCAGCTTGTTGTCTGGGTTACAGATGAAAACTCAGAGAAAATCAGAGTTCCTGATTGAAACCAGGTGCTGCAGCTCTGCATCATAACCAGAACCAGAACCAGAACCAGGCCCAGTTCTGGTTCTGTCCAGCAGCTCAAAGAGAGAAAACCCAGTCAGGACTGGAAACCAGAAGAATGTGGAGTTAAAACTCACCTGATCAGATCTTTGCTTCTCCTTCTGTTCACACAAACCGAGTCGGAACGAACTGGACCCGATTCTCCAGAACTTGAACCGGACCCACCTGTGGCTCCGCCCCCTCTCACAGCAGAGGTGTGTTGCTAATGAGAAGAATCCTGTCTGATCATCACTACCAGGAAATAAATGGAAAATAACAACCAGTTCACATTTCAGTTTATAGCTTATTTATGTTTAAACATTTCAAGATTTTTTTTCCATTACTATTTCATTAAATTAATAAAGATTTTCAAGTTGATCAGATTCAGTTTTATCTATAAAGACTTTTATAAAATAGCCAAAGCTGCACCAAGTTTCTGCTCAGCAACACAATAAACCACTAATAACAGTTTCTGCTTGTTCTAATCCTCAGCGCTCACGTAGCAGAGCTCACTTCCTCTGACTCCCCAGAGGATCCATCACTCTGCGTCTCTGAGGTCTGAGTCCGGGTCCAGAAAATTATCTTTACACCCGTCTGGCCCCCCGGCACTGCAGAACAGGACATTACCTGTCCAGATCGCTACAAAAACCTTTTACAAAAAAACAGAAATATAAAATACAGCGGACCTAATTCAAACCTCAGACTGAAGAACTTTTGGCCTCCAACTCGCTTAAACTTAAACATTTAAACTCTTTTAAACACCAGATCTCTCTGTGCTAAAGCTCTATTAATTAATGATTTCATCACTGAGCATAATATCAATGTTATGTTTCTGACAGAAACATGGTTGAATGACAATAACGAACCGATCGTACCTCCTAACTACAATTTCTTAAGTGAGAATAGAAAACATAAAAAAGGAGGAGGTGTGGCCTCAATATTTAAGAATATACCATACCATACCAACTTTATTTATGAAGCACTTTATACACCGACAGGACCAAAGTGCTATACACAATCATAAAATACAATGCGATTATAAAATAGAAAAGATTGAAACATAAAATACATATAAAACAAAGTGAAACCTCTCAGATTGTGCCAAAAGCCAAAGAAAAAAGATCCTAAAACCAGGAAGACAGAGCACATAACACCAGTTTTATAGTCCCTCCACTGGCTCCCTGTAGCTCAAAGAATAGACTTTAAAATACCGTTGTTAGTTTACAAATCACTGAACGGCTCAATACATTAAAGATCCGCTGTTGTCGTATCAACCTTCCAGACCTCTCAGGTCTTCCGGTTCTGGTCTGCTCTGCATCCCCAGAACCAGAACCAAACGAGGAGAAGCAGCTTTCAGCATCTATTCACCACAAATTTGGAACAAACTTCCAGAAAACTGTAAAACAGCTGAAACACTGACTTCCTTTAAATCTCCACTAAAAACCCACTTGTTTAGGATTGTAACGAGTAACTCAATTAAGACCTGAACATAACGTTTATTCATCCAGATCCCCTCAAATCATTTACAAATTACAACTTGCACATTTACATTCTACTCTCTGTACTCCAACACAATCAACAGCTTTTAAATACAGAAAATGATGACAAAAAAAATACATTTTCTGTCACTGCTATCCGTTCTAGTCTCAATAGAAATGAACAGCTGCACATTATTTCGCTGGCAAACATGTCAAAAACTATTCTTCACGCACCAACATCCCATAATATATCCCTCAGGCGGGTTTGGACGCAGCGGTCAGCTTCTTCCGGCGCAACATCCACTCCGAGGGCCTTCAGGACGTCCACCACCGCTGTGGCCCCGCAGGCCGACGCTCCGATCTGCTGGGTCTGCCTCTCCAGAGCCTCCTGGATGGACCACAGCATGGCGGCAGCCGCCTCTTCCTCCTCCTGGTCCTCCGGCTCTGCCTCCATCCGAGCGCTCCACCTGCGGAGAAACGACCGACTTGCTCTAATTTTAAATAAAATTAAGCGGCACTGTTAGTTATAAAGCGAAAACAGCGACACCTACTGTCGTTTCTGTAAAATATTTCAATCCGTTCGGCTTTTGCTCCGTTTCACTTGATATTTTTCTCCACTTTTCGCCAGAATGACAACCACCAGCTGACTACAACAACAATGCTCAGTGAGCATGCGCACTGTACAAGGTAACGTGCTCGCTACTTCTATTCCAAGAGAGAAGAGAAACAGCGCGGCCGCTAGCGCACCCTAGTGGTGTGAGGTCACAACTGCATCCTTACAGAAACATTTTCTACATCCAGGAATACTGATTTTATATTTCATTCATTAATTTAATCCGAGTTATATTTGATCTAAGGGCAGCGTTATAGTTTTGTTCAATAACCCACACAGTAAAAGTGTAAACTTTGTCAATTTTTTTGGTAAATAATGAGATTTTTATGCACACTTACGCTAAAACATTACATAAAAGTCAATTAAAAGTGTAAACCCTGTATAAAAAGTGTCATTTCATGACAACATTTATAAAGAATCCTATGTCCTTTTTACGTGCACCCCTTCAAATAAAGTCTTACCAAATTTACTTCCTTGCAACCACATTGTTTTAAATAATATCACACCCTGGTTCACTTACACCTGCTTAGTTGTTTATGCTGTGGATTAATTTCACATTGTAAATAAAACATCAGCAAAACACTCACCTGATCCAGACGCTGCTCCTCTTCTTCTTCTTTTTTGGCGGTTGGCAAGCAACTTATTGATGTGCATTACCGCCATGAACTGGAATGGAGTGTGGATCGGGATGCTACATATATATTACTCCCAAGCCCCCCCAAAAAAGAAAAAGAAAAGAAACCTTATATCCTATCAATTTCGCTTTCTTAAGATAATTGATTAAATAACAAAAATATACAGACTCTGCTCTGCTGCTGCACGGAGTCTGAACCGGTTCTGATCCAAACCTGACTAGAGCTGACACACCTGAGGCTCCGCCCCCTGACCCAGCTGACAATAAACACCTTTATTTTCATGTTTTCCTTTGTATGAGTTGAGCTGTAAAACTTTAGGTCACATTTGAACTTTTTCAGGTTTTTCTCAGTTTTCTGCTCATTTCCAACCAACATTTTATTGCAGGAAATCATTTCAGGAAGGAACCAGAAGATTCAGGAGTCTGGGAGATGTGACTGTAACCGACCTGGACACTGAGGCCCCAGAGCGCCCCCTGCAGGATCTGCTGCACCATTAACCAGACAGAAATGGCAGTTTTATACAAGTTATTATTCTAATTCAATAGCTGATTTAATTAAACAAGTTTTGATTGAAAAGATTCTCATCTGTTTTATTAAAAAAAAACATCTTCAGTCTGAATACTGCAAAAAATAAACTGCTGGCTAAATTAGTAGCTTAAAGCTGAAATCAACTTGAGATGTTTCTGCTTTTACTAATTTAAGCTGTGAAACTAAATGTGAAAACTTATAATACAGCAAAAATGGCATGGAGGATTAACATGAAGGTTTAGTTATTATATGTGTACACAGTCAGCTGCATAAAAAATACACAAAGATTCTTTAAAAACTTTATTTGGTCGTTAAACATCCAGCAACCCACATTGCATTAGAAGAATTATGAAAATCAAACATGAACCAATCAGCACATTATCCCAAAACAAAAAGAACTGCTCTTCGGGGCCCCTGGTGGACGCGGTAGGTACCGCACGCTTCGCAAGTTTAAACCTTAAAGTTTGAACTCGGCATGGGAAGGGACGAGATTCTCACGGTACAACCTTGAATATCACATTTTTACAAAAACGAATCTTTAAGAATATCTCGGCAGGTAAGCGTTTCTCGGCAAAACACATGCCCAAGGCATAAAAAACTAAGCCTAAAGGCCAATAACACACAATTTCACTATGAAGTGATTTGTTTTCACAATATATACAGTATTTGATAATGTATGTAGAAATTATTTTATTGATAAAAAGAAAAAAAAAAAAAGAATTGCTCTTCGGCGCCCCTGGTGGCCACGGTAGGTACTGCATGCACCGCAAGGTTTAAGCCTTAAAGTTTAAACCTTGAATATCACATTTTTACAAAAATGAATCTTTAAGAATATCTCGGCAGGTAAGCGTTTCTCGGCACAACACATGCCCAAGGCATAAAAAACTAAGCCTAAAGGCCAATAACAGGCACCTTGGTGGAGCTGATTTTTATTCATTTTTTGTAACAATTCCTGTCATATCAAAAACACACAATTTCACTATGAAGTGATTTGTGCTCACAATATATACAGTATTTGATAATGTATGTAGAAATTATTTTATCGATAAGAAAAAAAAAAAAATTGCTCTTCGGCGCCCCTGGTGGCCACGGTAGGTACTGCATGTGAAAGTTTAAACCTTAAAGTTTAAACCTTAAAGTTTAAACCTTAAAGTTTAAACCTTAAAGTTTAAACCTTAAAGTTTAAACCTTAAAGTTTAAACCTTAAAGTTTAAACCTTAAAGTTTAAACCTTAAAGTTTAAACCTTAAAGTTTAAACCTTAAAGTTTAAACCTTAAAGTTTAAACCTTAAGTTTAAACCTTAAAGTTTAAAACCTTAAAGTTTAAACCTTAAAGTTTAAACCTTAAAGTTTAAACCTTAAAGTTTAAACCTTAAAGTTTAAACCTTAAAGTTTAAACCTTAAAGTTTAAAACCTTAAAGTTTAAACTTAAAGTTTAAACCTTAAAGTTTAACCTTAAAGTTTAACCTTAAAGTTTAAACCTTAAAGTTTAAACCTTAAAGTTTAAACCTTAAAGTTTAAACCTTAAAGTTTAAACCTTAAAGTTTAAACCTTAAAGTTTAAACCTTAAAGTTTTAAACCTTAAAGTTTAAACCTTAAAGTTTAAACCTTAAAGTTTAAACCTTAAAGTTTAAACCTTAAAGTTTAAACCTTAAAGTTTAAACCTTAAAGTTTAAACCTTAAAGTTTAAACCTTAAAGTTTAAACCTTAAAGTTTAAACCTTAAAGTTTAAACCTTAAAGTTTAAACCTTAAAGTTTAACCTTAAAGTTTAAACCTTAAGTTTAAACCTTAAAGTTTAAACCTTAAGTTTAAACCTTAAAGTTTAAACCTTAAAGTTTAAACCTTAAAGTTTAAACCTTAAAGTTTATAACCTTAAAGTTTAAACCTTAAAGTTTAAACCTTAAAGTTTAAACCTTAAAGTTTTAAACCTTAAAGTTTAAACCTTAAAGTTTAAACCTTAAAGTTTAACCTTAAAGTTTAACCTATTAACCTTAAAGTTTAAACCTTAAAGTTTAAACCTTAAAGTTTAAACCTTAAAGTTTAAACCTTAAAGTTTAAACCTTAAAGTTTAAACCTTTAAAGTTTAAACTTAAAGTTTAACCTTAAAGTTTAAACCTTAAAGTTTAAACCTTAAAGTTTAAACCTTAAAGTTTAACCTTAACAGTTTAAACCTTAAAGTTTAAACCTTAAGTTTAAACCTTAAAGTTTAAACCTTAATAGTTTAAACCTTAAAGTTTAAACCTTAAAGTTTAAACCTTAAAGTTTAAACCTTAAAGTTTAAACCTTAAAGTTTAAACCTTAAAGTTAAACCTTAAAGTTAACCTTAAAGTTAAACCTTTAAAGTTTAAACCTTAAAGTTTAAACCTTAAAGTTTAAACCTTAAAGTTTAAACCT
>NC_045683.1:40716-65716 GCF_003331165.1 Xiphophorus hellerii
TAAAGTTTTAAACCTTAAAGTTTAAACCTTAAAGTTTAAACCTTAAAGTTTAAACCTTAAAGTTTAAACCTTAAAGTTTAAACCTTAAAGTTTAAACCTTAAAGTTTAAACCTTAAAGTTTAAACCTTAAAGTTTAAACCTTAAAGTTTAAACCTTAAAGTTTAAACCTTAAAGTTTAAACCTTAAAGTTTAAACCTTAAAGTTTAAACCTTAAAGTTTAAACCTTAAAGTTTAAACCTTAAAGTTTAAACCTTAAAGTTTAAACCTTAAAGTTTAAACCTTAAAGTTTAAACCTTAAAGTTTAAACCTTAAAGTTTAAACCTTAAAGTTTAAACCTTAAAGTTTAAACCTTAAAGTTTAAACCTTAAAGTTTAAACCTTAAAGTTTAAACCTTAAAGTTTAAACCTTAAAGTTTAAACCTTAAAGTTTAAACCTTAAAGTTTAAACCTTAAAGTTTAAACCTTAAAGTTTAAACCTTAAAGTTTAAACCTTAAAGTTTAAACCTTAAAGTTTAAACCTTAAAGTTTAAACCTTAAAGTTTAAACCTTAAAGTTTAAACCTTAAAGTTTAAACCTTAAAGTTTAAACCTTAAAGTTTAAACCTTAAAGTTTAAACCTTAAAGTTTAAACTTAAGTTTAAACCTTAAAGTTTAACCTTAAAGTTTAAACCTTAAAGTTTAATACCTAAAGTTTAAACCTTAAAGTTTAAACCTTAAAGTTTAAACCTTAAAGTTTTAAACCTTAAAGTTTAAACCTTAAAGTTTAAACCTTAAGTTTAAACCTAAAGTTTAAACCTTAAAGTTTAAACCTTAAAGTTTAAACCTAAAGTTTAAACCTAAAGGTTTAAACCTTAAAGTTAAACCTTAAAGTTTAAACCTTAAAGTGAGGTTTTGGCACAGCCAGTACTATTCCTTAAAAAATAGTAAAGTACATTTATATTTTTTTCAGCATTTTTTGAAGGGTTTAAATGTGCACACTTGTTAAAACTACAAGATATTCACGTTAAGAAAGTTGTATGAACCTATACTCCAATTTTCTCACCACCATGAGGCTCACATTTTAGAACTGTAAACTTCAAGGGGCCATGTACAAATATATGTGGAACGTAACCTTCCTATCACCCGGCATCCCACATGAGGTCATTTTACTGCCACATGTTAGTTGTAGACTAGAAAACATTACAGGGGACAGCCAAAATGGGTGATTGCAGAAGCCAAAGTTCCCATGGAAGCATCTGATCCAAACAGTATTCTGGTAAAAAAAAAAAAAAGGTAGTGGCACAGGGTTAGCATGCCACTACTTGCATAATTACCTAACCCTGCAAGAAGACACCTCACAAAGACGTCAAACTGAAATAAGTGACCATCTCACAACCCAGTATTGTCCATATATACAACTCCAAGATGGGTGTAATTGACCTTATGAGTTGCTACCACACAAGTGGCAAAAAATGGAAATTGAGGGTACTAATTAAGGATCTTGCTATAGCCAATAGCTGGCTGTTGTACTGCAAAGACCAATGTGTGACACACAAAGAAGAGCATCATGCTTTTCTGCATGGAAGCTGCCAAAATGGTCTTGGGCCTCACATGGGCTTGTGAGGCTATAGAAGATTGGACTGCATTCAAGACTCCCGAGTCACCTTTCCCACGTGCTATCCGTTAACACTGCAAGGTTAACATGCAGCATGCTCTGCATTGATTGATTCTCTGCTGGTCTGGTTTGTGTAGAGTACTGGGAGTCTGCTTGGTGGGGCACCGACTCACCTTTATCAAGCTAGCCAAAATGAACTGCGCACCAGATTGGTATGGCTCCCCGTGTCATAACGCTAACCAGGAGGATGAGCATTAGCAGTCATACCAAGTCATCATCACCCAGCCATTGTCCCAAGGAAGAAGAACCTGGACCAGCTGCTGCTTTCCAGATCTCTAGACACTTGCTGGGGTTCAAACCATCATCCCTGAAACGAAACCAAAGAGCCATTCTAGTGCCATCATACACCGCAAGACCTCTAGAATGCTCCGTTGTAACTCCGTGACCACATTAATAGGTAAGGGTACTTACCCAAAGCAGCCAGCAGGTGGTTTTTCTTTTTCAAGCTCGCAGCAGGCAACAGTTCAACAATAAACACCCTATTCTGACTCATGGTGCTGATTTTCTACAAGTTTCCAAATTCATTCTAAGTCATCTAGTTTGATAGAGGAGTTCATTTTGATGAAAACAGTATATGGTTTGTTAGGGGTTGCAGCAAAAAACAGCTGAACTAGAAGCTAAAATATGAAGCCCCACCATGCAATGCATTCTGGGTTTTTTAAAGTCCATTTCTGATGTTCAGAACCGTGATAATACACATTTCTGGCACCTAGCAGGAGCTCAACAATGAAATCAGAAGCTGAGCTGTGATTTCTGTCTTCAAAACAGAGTTTGAAGACAAATAAAACAAAATAAAACTTGGTTAAAATATCAGACTTTTAAAACCAAATTCAAGCCCCTTCAGAGAAGCATTAAGATAAAACTCCATCATCCAACAGTTATCACTGAGATGACTTTTTAAAGCTGAGCTGAGTTCATTCCAATAACATGAGTTTATTGGAATGAACTCATGTTTATTCCAATAAACATGAATGAACATGAGTTCATCTGTTCCTTTTTACTCCTTAAAAAGTAAAAGGAGAGAAAATCTGTTTAAACATATTTACTTTTAAGGCCAATTCCTGGTGAGCCGAGCAGCATTGAGGCAAAACTCCTTCATTCAACAGAAACTCAGACGAGGTTTTAAAGCTCAGCTGATTTATTTAAAAGATTGAGCTAAAAAAGCAAATCAAAATGTAGTGAAACCTGGTTGAGGTAAGAGGCCACTGAAGTTAGGGTTAAGTCCCAGCGCGATAAGACGTTCCTAGCCAGACTTTGACTAGGTCGAAAAATGAACGGGAGTCTATGGCAGCTACATGAAAGGAATGGGCTAGGACCACCAAACATGGCGGGGACCTGCAGAGGGTTGGAGGGAGAATACGAATCAAGTTTGGTCAAATGAGCACTTCTTTTTGTACTTCACCAATTTTCCATTCTGTGCTCCACCCAGGTCCGTTTAACAGTTTCAGGACCTGACCAGCACCCCTCAGCATCATTTGCTTGAGAAAATAATGAGATTGGGAACCCTATTGGAACTTCTTCATCGTGCTTGAACAAAAAAACAAACAACAAAGAGAGCTGTCAGGATCTGCGGCTTCAGCAGTTCCTCTGGTGTTCCTTCTAGGTGGCGGTTCGAGAGCTCCGCCCGCGTATTCACACACCCTCTCCCACGGTGGTGTTTCGGCACACCTGTGGATCATCAGCGGGAGCATATTAGGAGCGGGTTCCCGGCACTTCGTCGCCAGAGTGTTGTCGCCTTTGGTGGACATCTGGTCCTGCGGATTCTCTAGGAAAGATATCCAGTCTGTTCGCACGCTTACCTGTCCTGTACCTTTCTGTGATTCCTAGGCTCCCTGTTGGTCCTGGACCACGCCATGCGAAGTACGGGATTTGCAGTCCATCCGCTGAGCTCCCTGGACGAGTTACGTCCCACACCTACCATGCTGTTCGATCACCACCGGTCCGCTTCCTGACAGAAGCTCCTGCAGTTACCACCATTGGTCTTTGGTAAATAAATCCTTTATCTGATCTCCTTGAATAGAATAATGAGGTCATTAAGGTTCTGGAGAACCGATCCACACCAGGAGGAGGTGATGAAGCCGTTTCATTCCAGGGTTTCGTGCCTGTGGCTCATCTAAAACCTGCAGGACAGGACAGGTTTAGTTAAGCAATCAGTGAGTTTTGTCCCTGATTCTCTTTTCTTTTCTTTATCTCCCTGCATTAAAATGCCACTGATTCATTTAGGTATGAATAGCATTATTATTTTAACATTATGATGTTAGAAAATGCCAACATAAATTTGAAAATGACCCATGCAGAGAATCTGTTTCTGAAGATCGCTGCTCTAGTTTGACAGAAAGGCCTTTAGTTGACCATTGCAGTGATGAGATGATTAGACAAATGGCTGGTAAAGAAACAAATGTACTGTACTTAATTCAACCATATTAGTGAGAAGGTACTTTACATACTTTACTGATTCATTTTAACTTAACTTGAAATGACTTTTACAATGTAAATTAACTTTAGTTTTGGGTATAATTAAATAAATGCATAATTTAGATCACACTCCATTTAAAACAAATATGTATTTACATCAAAAACATTCCTTTTGTCTGTTTTACATTTTATAAACTCTGTTATAATTTATCTTTTGATTTATGTTAAGCTGCCTTTGCACAGATAAACAAGAAAATGAGCCTTCAAAACAAAAGCATCACAACTCAAACAGGAAGTTAACCATAGATAAAACAAATTAAAAACATTATGGACTCACCACCTGTGGGAGGGGCCAAAGGGCTGCAGTGTGGAATGGGTGATGGCTGAGGGCGGGGGCCCTGGCGGTCCAATTCTCGCAGAGGCTGGGTCTTGGGACGTGGAATGTCGCCTCTCAGGTGGGGAAGGAGCCAGTGTGAGGTTGAGAGGTTCTGGCTAGAAACAGTCGGTCTCACCTCAACGCATGACTCCGGAAGCAGCTGATGGGTACCAGCAGTCCAAGCAGCATGCGGCTCGGGTGGTCGCTGAGGCAAAACTCGGGCGTGGGAGGAGTTTGGAGAGACCATGGAGAAAGACTTCTGCACGGCTTTGAGGTGATTCTGGTCCACCATCCAGCGTCTCATGGGGGGGGGAAGCAGTACGGCACCAACACTGTTTATAGTGGGGATGGTGTGCTGCTGACCTCTACTCGGGACATTGTGGGCCGGTGGGCAGAATACTTTGAAGACCTCCTCAATCCCACCAACATGCCTTCCATTGAAGAAGCTGAGCCTGGGGACTCTGGGTTGGGCTCTCCAATCTCTGGGGACGAGGTCGCCGAGGTGGTTAAGAAGCTCCTCGGTGGCAAGGCCCCGGGGGTGGATGAGATCCGCCCAGAGTTCCTTAAGGTTCTGGATGTTGTAGGGTTGTGTTGGCTGGTGCGACTCTGCAATATTGCATGGACATCGGGGGCAGTTCCCCTGGATTGGCAGACTGGGGTGGTGGTCCCCCTGTTCAAAAAGGGGGACCGGAGGGTGTGCTCTAATTATAGAGGGGTAACACTCTTAAGCCTCCCTGGCAAGGTCTATTCAGGGGTCCTGGAGAGGAGGGTCCGTTGGATAGTCGAACCTCGGATTCAGGAAGAGCAGTGTGGTTCTGGTTCTGGTCATGGAACACTGGACCAGCTCTACACCCTCGGCAGGGTCCTGGAGGGTGCATGGGAGTCCGCCCAACCAGCCTACATGTGTTTTGTGGACTTGGAGAAGGCGTTTGACCGTGTCCCTCGGGGAGCCATGTGGGGGTTCTCCGGGAGTATGGGGTACCGGGCCCTTTGATACGGGCTGTCAGGTCCCTGTATGACCGGTGTCAGAGTCTGGTCCACATTGCCGGCAGTAAGTCGGGCTCGTTTCCGGTGAGAGTTGGACTCCGCCAGGGCTGCCCTTTGTCACCGATTCTGTTCATCACTTTCATGGACAGAATCTCTAGAACAGCAAAGGTGTTGAGGGGATCCGATTTGGTGGCCTTAGGATTTCGTCTCTGCAGATGATGTGGTCCTATTGGTCTCTCAAATTGTGATCTACAACTTTCGCTGGAGTGGTTCACAGCTGAATGTGAAGGATCGGTGCCTCCAAATCTGAGGGTCTTGAGCCAGAAAAGGGTAGAGTGCCTTCTCCTTGTCCTGCCCCAAGAGGAGGAGTTCAAGTATCTCGGGATCTTGTTAACAAAAGAGGGAAGAAGGGAGCTGGAGATTGACAGGTGGATTGACGCAGCGTCTGCATTGAAGTGTGATGAACAGTGGTCAATGGTCCTGTTTTGTACATTTTTGTTCCCAAGAAAAAAAAAAAGGGTTTTATTGTTCAAACAAACTGAATTTGGTGGTACTCCTCAGCAAGGGAACTGGATATTGTTTGTCCTAATGGTGTAAAAATACTATCGGAGCAACTTGGTAATTATTTTACCAAGTTTTACCGATGGACCGAACTGTACCGGTCCATCGTGGTGAAGAGAGCTGAGCCAAAACGCGAAGCTCTCGATTTACCAGTCGCTCTAAGTTCCCACCCTCATCTATGGTCATGAGCTTTGGGTCATGACCGAAAGAACGAGATCGCGGATACAAGCGGCCGAAATAGGTTTTCTCCGTAGGGTGGCTGGGCTCTCCCTTAGAGAGAAGCTCAGTCATCCAGGAGGGACTCAGAGTAGAGCCGCTGCTCCTTCACATCGAGAGGAGCCAGTTGAGGGGCATCTGGTCAGGATGCCTCCTGGACGCCTCCCTGGTGAGGAGTTCATGTCCCAGTGGGAGGAGGCCCAGGGGAAGACCCAGGACACGCTGGAGGGACAATGTTTCTCGGCTGGCCTGGGAACGCCTTGGGATTCCCCTGAAGGAGCTGGAAGAAGTGGCTGGGGAGGGAAGTCTGTTGACCCCGCGACCCGACCCTGGATAAGTGAAAGAAGATGGATGGATGGATTATTAGTCATTTGCATATTATAGTTAACATTTTATCCACTTTTATTTTCCAGATACTGTATTTAATCTTGACCTGTCATGTTTATTTTGTATACATTTCTATAAAATTGAACAAAAAAGAGCAACATAAATTAATCTGCTGTCAGATTAACATTATAATATTGACTTAATTTATTAGATTAAAGTTGTTTATTTGAGCAAATGACAGGTATGATAACATGTTTTAGTTCAGAATGGTTTGGAAATATATATTTTGGGCTAATTATGCTTTAATCCATCTGCTCTTGCAGCAGCAGTTTTCTTTCTTTATTATGATCATCTTTAATTCCTCACAATCCTCAATAAAAGATGTTTGCTTGGCGTGAAAAACAGCATATACAGGTTATCCAGGATAGCATCAGTGAATCTGTGATTGATGTATTTGGTCTCCTGCAGAAATCTGCTGAAGCTCTTGATACTCTGAAGTGTGGATGGACTCAGCTGCAACTGCTGAGTCGGTTTGATCTGAACAGATGAAATCAGGATGAGCTGAAGGAGCTGAGCCTGGGTTTACCTCTGATCCTGATTCCTGAATCCTGGTTTGGTGAAACAGCCTTCAGGATTACTTTGAGTAAAGATAATGACAAAGTTAAGTTGGGTTCAAAATACCTCACATGGGTTTGATAAAAATGTTACTGTGACATATTGCATACACTACCATGTCCTAGTATTTTTTGAAGTATGACTTATTTGAGTGACAAGGTCGTCACAGTTTCAATGTAACAACAGATATCACTAGCGAGCAAAGAATGACGCAACAGGTAATGAACCTTGGCTTGGAAAGCTTCATCTAGCCATCGCTGGCTAAACGTCCACAGAGATTTCAGATGAGGTGCTCAAGTCCAGTCTTCCAGAGCTAGCGTCCTGCACCTGTTAGATGCATCCTTCCTCCAACAGTCTGGGATCAAATGGCTGAATTCCCTCATCAGCAGCCATTCAGCTCTGAACAGACCTGGCATTTCCACTTTCATTTGACTCAGGTGTGTTGGAGCAGGGCAGCATCTGAAGGTTGTAGGCCTTATGGTGCCCTCTGGTGGAGATCCAGATCAAATGAATATCTGATTCTGGGTGACTGAAGATCTTATGGAGGCAGTCGGAAGGTTAATACGGTTCCACTAGGTCAGGGGTCACCAACCTTTTTGAGCCTTGGAGCTACTTCACGGGTCCAGAGCAACACGAAGGGCTACTTATTTGATGCAGACATAAATTTTCTTGGCTCAGCCTTTATAACAATAATACATATACATATATATAATTACATGCAGTCTAATCATATTATTGTTAGGGACTGCTCACATAGTTATCAGTAAGGGCAGTTAGGGTTAACTGCTATTATGTGACCAGAAGTTCTTAGATTAGAGTTTGATGCCTTTTGGGTCTTTTCTGTGTGATTCTAAATTGCCCACAAGTGACTGAGAGTCTGGATTATTGCAGTAACACCTGCAGCTGTATGCAGTTGAAGCACTTTGAAATGCCTTGCTGCTGAAATGTGCTATATAAATAAAATTTGATTGATTGATATGAGTACCTTGAGATATTCCTTTGCATAAAAAAATTACTAAAAAAAGTTATTGTATGTTTTATTATCTAACCCTCTTTACTATTAACAAAATTGTGGAGAAAAACAAAATATTCTGCGTCAAAGCATCTTGTACGTAGCGCATCAGTGTGAGTCTGTGGGCGCAAAAGGCTCAATCTTATTGGTCACTCAGTTTACGTTTTGTTCATTTGGCGCTTTTTCTGTGAGCTAAAAATGAACAAGCTCCTCCCGTTGGACTAAAGTTCTGCCTGAGCTTCTTACTGTGCGCGGTTCTGATGGGTTGTTGGTTTATTAGCCTTTTTGTGGTTTCGCGAACTGAAAAGCTGACGGGTCGCCTGTTGGCTGACACCAGCAGATGCCGAAAAAAAAAAGTTAGACAGATCGGAGAGTAGCATAAAACTACGAGCACACCTGACCAGCACAAACCTAAACCATGATAAAGATCATTGAGCCTTTTAAAAAGTAAAAATCAAATATTAAAAACAGTTCTAAAAGGAACAGCAGCATGTGAATGGAATACAAAATCAGGTTGATGTGTTCGTGCTGTCTTGTCTCAAAGAGAAAAATCCCATTGCAGGATCATCTTAGACTGGTAGCCGATGGCGCTTTGAACATTTATGGACCGGCGGCGGCGCAGAGCTAAAGTGCGACACATGCCTCAACGCGGCCGTCACAGGGTCGAGTCCCGGCCTGTTGACCTTTGCCACACGTCTTCCCCGTCTCACAGCCCACTTTCCTGTCTGATCACTTGTAAATACAGGCCACTACAGAAAACCTAATAAGAAGAAAAGTCATGGAAAGGAGCCTTGAGCGTGTCAGCGAAACTGATTCACAGTTTCTATATTATGATGCAGTTTAATACACGTTCATGTTGTTCTATACAGAAAAGAAAAACAGCATAAAAACTGAGGTGAATTGCATCAAACAAATTAAAGTTCCATCAGCAGCAGCACCAACTTGTATCTTTCCACTTGTTCTTCTAATTAGACCCGGCTGCTTGGAGAGCCTTCAGTAAATCCACTAAGTCCAGTGACTGAATTTATTCAAATATCCATATTGAAGAGGATTCTGTGATTTGGGTTTTAATGCTTTTAGTCTCAAATATGCAATATTACGTTATGGAAGACGGCAATTTATTCATCACATGGGAAATTCAAGTATCCTGTAGCATCCATAAAGATTATGCATACAAATGATCAAGCGATCAAAATCTAAGTGTATGATTATCAGAGTGCAAAAAGTGACCTTTTCAGTGCAGACATACAAGGTAAGTGACTCCTGGGAACAAACACAGTGAATCCCGTCGTATGGAATAGAAGGCCATTATTAGCAGCGAGCTAATAACCCAACATCTGTTACAGACAGCAATGCTATGTGCAGCTGATTTTAGTAATAACCGTAATGTAAGGAAGCTTAATTTCCATTGGGAGTGGTTTTACCTTCTCCAGCAGTTGTCTGAGTTGTTTGGTTCGAGCGTCTCTGGAGCACACAGTCTGCTGTGGAGCCACCACCGTGCAAACACATCTTCCTTCAGAGTCCTGAGCCGAGCTGTAGACCTGCCATCCCTCCTCCGGGGGCGACGGACCCGCCTGAACAAAACAACCAACATCAGGGAAATCTGCCTCGATCTGCTACAAGCCACATGTCATTTCCCTTTTCATGAACAAAATTCAGACTGAAACTGAGCTAAAATGAATTAGTACTACAGAAATGTATTGGCATTTTCAACAACGCATAAAATCATGAATAAACTAAGGCAGGGTAAGTTGGAAACTGGTACATGAGACTTAACTGTTGAGTTGAATAAACTGAAAACAGTTTTTGTAAAGCAGGAGGAGGGTGTGAAATGTCTGCAGTGGGATTTCTTCCAACAACCTGCTGGCAGATGATCTCAGACAGAAACCAGGAAAGTTTAGAACAGGAAGAGAAGAAGAACCGACAGATGGAACATTGACAGGGGTTCTGTGGTGGCGCAGGGGTTGGGGAGGCCTTGGTCCTCTGCACAGCAGTCGCAGGTTTGAGTCCTGGTGGACTTTGCCGTGAGTCTTCCTTCTCTCTCTTTTCCTACTTTCCTGTCCTAGCACTTTCAAATAAAGGCCATTAGAGCCAAAAAACCTTTAGAAAAAAGATGGTAGCATTGACATCGTCCAGAGCAGCGAAACCAGCAGAAATCCAACAGACTGGAAGAACTGCAGGAAACAGGCCGTCACACGATCAGTGCAAAGGTTCAGAGGTAGATGTGCAGCTACAGAACCTACCAAGGTATTTTACTAAGAACAGATCTAGTCTTTCACTATTGTAATTTTTGATATTATATTACGAATAAAACATTTGCTCTAGTTTGTTATTTTACAGTCTAAAGAAGAACACAACTTAAACTATATTAAAGCATAAGACAACACCACACAGATTTTGGATTTAGAACTGTGGTCTGGAGCCGTTGTTCACGTACCTTAGGCAACGTTCACTCAGCAAGACCCAAATCAGCTTTACTGGCAAAATTCAACCCAGATCCAGTTTGAACGGCTGATTCCAATCTTTTCACCCCAATAAAATCCGATCAGTTCCTCGTCCATATGAGGAACTAAACTGTGTCTGAACGTTCCCCAACGTCTGCAGGATGAACGTCGCATTTTATCCGACATGAGTCAAAATTCTGCAGCAGAAGAATCCAGACAGAATCTAAACGTCTGAAAATGATAATAATAAAGTGATGAAAGCAGACTGAGTCAGTGAACGCATCACATCCCAACCACACCAGTTCTGGTTGGACTCCACATCCAAACAGAACCAGGTCAGAACCGGATCAGAACAGGATCAGAAGCTGCAGCCAAAGTAGGGTGTAAGTATTAGCTGTTAGCTTTCTATCAGCTTCCTTCGTCTGCTGACCATGCTGTCGCTCTCACCACTTTTAAATCCATCCAGAGACGGCGGCCATCTTTACTGCTACAAACAGAGCAATGCTGGGTGGCGGCCATCTTTACTGACGTAAACAGAGCGCAGGAGCTGGCGCTGAGGCCGCCAGCGTTCTGGAGGATGGTGGAGCTGATAATGTTGCCAATCTAACTGAAATTTCATTGTACATGAAAACATGCCAAGAGTGAATCCTAATAGGTGAGTCTCAGAATATCGTCAACATCCGTAGATTTAGATTTTCAGTTGAAATTATTTATTGAACCAGGAAAATGTCCAGAAGTTTCTGGCCTCTCTGGGTCTAAAGTGGGAGCCACAGTTTAGGTTTGACCCTGTGGGACAAAATGATCAAAATATCTTCCAAATCCCTCTTCTAGAAATGTGCTGCCCTCTGCTGGCTGGGTTGTTTAATTGAGTGAAATGGATCAGAAAACATATTTGATCAGAAGAATCAATAATCAAACCAAATTATGTCTAACAGAGAAACATCTTAAAGAACCAATGAAATAAAGACATTTTCCAGATTTCTGACCTAAGTGCCAATCAGCTTCTGGGTTTTTTTTTCTTTACTTTTCCTGGCCATCATCATTGGTTTCTCTTATTCTGGATCTTTTTATCTTGTGATAGATAAAGCAGTTCACAGTTGGCTGGATGTGTTAGAGAAGTGTTAAAACTCACTGTGAGGAGAATTTGTTCCGTCTCACTTGGATAAAATTAGAAACTGAAGATTTACTGTTTTGCATTTTGATCCAATAAAATGTCGTTTTTGGTGCAGCAGATTAATTTTCAGTTTGTTTTCTCGGATCAGTTGGAGTTTAAAATGTTTCCGCTTTTCTTTACAACCTGCTGAATGTTTTTATTTCTTCAGTAATGGAGGAATGCCAGCGTTCCTCAATAATTACATTTTCTGTTTTTATCTGTTTAATTATAAATAATTGCACCGAAACTTCATTTTATTAACATATTTCTCACTCAGACTGTTTTGGGTTCCTGATTTTTGAGGTTAAATTAAATGAGACAATAGCTAGAAAATAAAGCTATTGTCCCATATAGTCCCATATATATGGGACAATAGCTTGACAAAATCAAGCTATTGTCAAAATCAAAACTGTTGATTTTGTCAATTTTCAGATACTGAAAAATTCAAATATTTTGTGTATTTTCTCTGAGAACCAGAAACAAGAACAATGTCATGCTGAGAAAATGTGGGAGCTAAAAGACCAGAGAGCAAATCAAACAGCAGAACATGAAGAAAAACATTTCAGTTCTGAATTTCTGTTACCAGACTGAAGCGAGAGCCGATCAGCAGCAGCTGCAGAAAAACATTCAGCAGATTCTCCTCAGACTCCATCGCTGCTTCCCAAAAACATCCAGCACCGACGATCCGCCCAGAGAGCCGGCTCTACGCTCACCAGTTCACCCAGTATCCTTCGATGATGCAACGGCTGAAAGCAGCCGAGAGAAACCAGAACCCAAAGCTCAGAGAGGGGGAGGGGCTAACAGGCAGATCTGAGGAAGAGGAGGAAGAGGAAGATGAGCTGTCTGTCTGGTTCTTTCAGGGGTTTTTCTCTTAAATGTGAATTTTTTAACTTTTTCAATGATATTCAGAATTAAAATAATAAAATCCATAAAACAAATAAATTTGGAAAGTTTAGTGATGAACTGGCTTTGATTGATTATCTCCAGATTATTGATCATTTAGGCAAAACTATCAGGAAGTTAAAATCCTTCATCTGATCCCAACCAGAGATCAGATTCTGCTGCTCAGCTTCCCTGATAATCCAGATTATAATCTCACACAGAAAACCTCAATAATCAGATCCTTCAGAGGCCTGATCGGTTCTGATCAGTCCAGAGGTTCCTACTGAAACAGTCTGGTACCACAGTGCTGGTTCTGCTGGTAGAACGGGAGGATCCTTCAGTCCCAGTCTGTTCTATTCAGTGCATTTCTATAGCACCGAGTCATAACTAATCTTTGCTAACAAAACCATAAATGTCCTGAACTTGTTCAGCACTTTATCAAGTCCAGAGGACGCCAAGCTCTTGACCGGCTCTTGACCATGGTGAGGTCCTAAAAAAGGTGAGGTCCTAAAAAAATTATTTTCAATCCAGTCATGCAGATATTAAAATTGATCCCAGTTATCAATCAAAACATAAAGGTTAATTAATTATTCAAAATAGATTTAAAAAGTTTTTATCTAAGGAAACAGCAGCATCACTCCTGACCAGCAGGGGGCGACAGTGGACAGGAAAAACTCCACTTTTACAGGAAGAAACCAGAACCAGAACCGATGGGCGGTTTGAGAAAACTGAATAGATGAACTGATGATTATTTTTGATGTTCATAAAAGTAAAAAGTTAAAATCAGGAGAGGGAGAGCGATGAGGTGGTGGCAGCATCATGCCTGTTCAGCTGGAAGGAAAGTTTTAACCCTGGATGTTTTCAGTAATCTGGGACTTTCTAGATTAGGGTGAATCCTCGATGGCCCCACTGACCTCCTGTTGGCCCCCTACTGGCCCCCCTATTGGGCCCCTTGACACCCACCAGCAGGCCAGGCGGCTGTAGTGCCTTGCCCAAGGACACAATGAAACCAGCAGCACAGCAACTGCAGGTGAACTCCTCCCACCGCCGTTGACTTCCTGTCCGCTCCAATCATTCTCACTTCCAGTTCAGGCTTTCTCCCATTCACTCAGATTGTCTCTGGTAGATTTTCTACCAGCCAATCAGGGAACAGAAAGAGACGATGCTAATGATGGCGCGGTTAGTCTGCGGTGCTTTACAATCAGGAAGTGAAGGAAGCCATTCAGTCTGTGTCGGATTGATTCTTCTCTCTTTACAGTGGAAGATGGTGACTTACAGCGCAGACACCTTCCAGTTAGCTCCTTAGCATTGAGCTACCGCACTACAAGCATCACAAACTAAAACATCAACAGAGGCCATGCCTAAAGGAAGTAATTTGTTCTACGCTTTGCTTCATACAAGCGGTCTGGGCTTCCTGTTGAGAAACAAAGTCTGGTTTCTCTAACAAAGACAGACAATCACGGCAGCCATCTTGTTAGTCATTGCTTCCACCCTCAGAGCTGCTTGGTCTGTTTCAGGATACAGCTTTAAATACGTCCAAAGTGAATAAACGCAGCAGCCAGTTCATGACAGGATGAGGATCTCTGATTGGAAATAATATTTTCAATTATTTTGCTGCAGAGAAACACTTGAACTGTTTGAAACAAACGTTTTCACTGCAGCTTCTGCTGACTTCAGGACAAACTGAGCTAAAAATCCGGCAGCAGAAGAAGAGGAGCAGAGATCGCCTTTAAATAAATCATGTTCCTCTACGGGTTGTCATGGAAACAACATCTCCATCTGCAGCAGGCGCAGCATGGGAGTGTGCGTCAGATGGTTGTCAGCAAGATTCACACACACACTGAGTGTGTTGGACAGAGACCAACATTTCAGCCAGAGAAGAAGAAACAAGCTGTTCCCCATAAAATGAAAAAATGAAACTAAAATTAGTTCATATCAGATTTTTTATGACCAACTGGTGAAGAACATCTGAAGTCTCCATTCCAAACATTTTATCCTGGAACGGTGAACAGCATCAAAAAGCCTAAGTGAGGGCGTGCCATGGTGGTGTAGCGGTTAGCGCGACCCGTATTTGGAGGCCTTGAGTCCTCGACGCGACCGTCGCGGGTTCGACTCCCGGACCTGACGACATTTGCCGCATGTCTTCCCCCTTCTCCTTCCCCGTTTCCTGTCAGCCTGCTGTCATATGAGGGACACTAGAGCCACAAAAGACCCCCTGGAGGGGTAAAAAAAAAAAGCCTAAGTGAATCTGAAATCCATGTTTTCATCTTTGTCATTCGTTCTGTTTTCTAGAGAATCTGAACTAATTCCTGCTTTAAAGCTCCAGATGAAAACTAGATGTTTATGTTTCAGAACGCTAAGTTCCAGATCTCTGAAGTAACATTTGAATGTCATTGCATACAACATTTGTCTTGTTTTTAATTTCCGGTATTTCATGTTCACATGCTTCGATGTAAAACATTTTTTGATAACTTTCGACGACCCCAGACTGTGCTGAGTGATTCTGAAGTCTGCAGATGAAATGCAGAGAGTTAGGGTTAGAGTTCACTCAGATACAACATGGCGTTGATCCAAAATGGCTGACTTCATGTTGGGTAGGGACCGAGGCTGCAAGAGACTTTTGTAGATTTTGCTGAGATACAGACGTGTAACAAATTTCATGATCGTCTTTCAAAGAATGGCTTGGGGTTGAACTTTTAAAGGGGGCGCTGTGGAGGAATTAGGCCACGCCCACCAAATATTGGGCTGCATTGCGGTTGGACAACGATTCATCCTAATGAGTTTGGTGAAGCTCGGCTGAAACATGGTAGTTAGAGCCAAACGTATGATGATGGCGTTGATAAAAACAGGAGTTTCAGCGAACATTGTTTTTGCAGAATGTAACAGTAAAACTGCAGTACTCAGAAGACGCAGCAGATGGCAGCATAACAGCCTCTCCATTAACAACCATTGAACAAATTACCGTATTTTCCGCACTATAAGGCGCACCACATTATAAGGCGCACCTTCAATGAATGGCCTATTTTAAAACTTTTTTCATAGGGTTAGGGTTAGGGTAGGGTTAGGGTTATTCTATGCATTATAAGGTGCATAGAATAGAGGCTTAGACTTAGACTGACTTTATTGTCATTTTGCATGCACAGGGTGTATACAGAACGAAATTTTGTTGCATACGGCTCAGAACAATGTTTGAGGTTCCAATGTTATGAGGTTACAGTAGAGGCTGGGGTTACGTTATGCATCCATTAGATGGAGCTGCGCTAAAGGGAATGTCAACAAAACAGTCAGATAGGTCAGTCAAACTTTATTAATAGATTACAAACCAGCGTTGTGAAAACTCTGTTCATTCCCAAAATGAACAAACAGCTGTTTTATTATTTTCCCCGAGGTAAAGTAAGTGACGTGGTATTTTGGTGACACAGTTTATCTTTTAACAGCAAGGTGTAACATATAGTGGAGGGGAACTTTTCCTCGATTCAATAAACACGTAAAAAACTGTCTGATGCTGTTACGGTAAATCAAATCACAATATATATCCACTTCCGCTATAACCATTGATTGGTTCATGTTAAATTCTCTCGCTGCTGCTCTGTTCCCATGTTCTACTGCGTCACTGATCGCCTTGAGCTTAAACTCTGCGTCGTAAGCGTGTCTCTTAATAGGAGCCATTTTGGGGTCTTTACACAAAACCCAGCATGCACCGCGCGTTTCTTCTTCTACGGGGGAAAATGAAGTCGGCGGCTGCTTACTGTAGTTGCGAGACCTGTTGTGGCTCAATATTGGTCCATATATAAGGTGCACTGGATTATTGTAAGAGCGGAAATACTCTTTATGGAGTTGTTTTTTACTGAGGAAATCTGGCGCCGTAAAAGGTCAGTTTGACCTGAATAACTTGGAACTCCCTTCCCTTTTCTTGCTTGCAAAGCATAAAATTGGACCGAATTGTGATGGGAGGAAAGCTGTTTAGACCGATAAGAATAACATATGAGTGATGGAGTGGCTTGTTTTGCACTTTTGAAATGGAGCAGATGTTGGAGGTCAATAGGTCTGAATATTCCCAAAGAAACTCCAATACACACTCATTTGAAAGCTGATAGAATTCTTACGTAAGGACACACGTCAAAGTAATGTTATTGGTCAAAACTTACCAACTTACACCAATGAAAATGAGATTCTATAAAACAGACTGACTCTAAGAATGAGATGAGATTTTGGAAAGATTTTTGAGATTTGACTCTGTACTGTAAGATGATCTGTGGAACAGTGTAATAAATCTCCACCCACCGTGGCCTGCAGCTAAAGGACTCGTCTCTGAGTATTATTTCTTATCTACAATTATTGTTACAAAGGCTCGGGTGTTGATTACTTTGGACTGGGAGAGGGAGGTGCGCCACCCGGTGGCGAGTTCGTTATCGCACATTCAGCAGCTGCAGAGGCATTATAGCTCTGGGAGTGGAGACACGCAGCTGCTGCTTACGGTTTCGGTTGAGGTCGATGTGCGTTCTTGACTTACTACCACATCACCTCACCTCCACATCCATACATCTCCAACTCCAAGCCTACCTTCTGCTGCACATCTGTACTACTGCTGTAACAACCAAATAAAGAGAGATTCTCAAGCAGGAAATCCCCTCCTCAGTTTGTCCTGATTGACACACAGTGGCGAGTGTAAACATTCCACCAGCCTCAAGTTTAAAACGTAGAACCTTCGCTACAACTATAATTAAGAGTTTAAGACCTTTTTCGATCCTACATTATAAGGCGCACTGTCGGCTTTTGAGAAAATTGAAGGTTTTTAGGTGCGCCTTATAGTGCGGAAAATACAGTACGGTTTCATATTTCAACAAGCACCATCTGTGACTTGGGCGCCATGGCTACACCCACCACTGAAAACTCTTAGCGCTTTAAAGTAAGTGAGACCAGCTTGTTTTCCATCATCTGACACAAAATCGTCTAGATTAGGTCAAGGGGGTCAGAGATGCAGCTATCCAAGAAAAAAATAGTCACTTCCTACTAGTCAGACTATGATGACACTGGATCGTCAGGAATCCCACCAGGATCACTCATGCCAAGTTTGGTGCCAATTGACCTTTTTATGTAAAAGTTCTAACGTTTTGTTTGTTTGTCCTGACCAAAAATGAAGCAGATAGGTCAAAATCCCTAGGAGTTTTTTGAAATTCAAGGTGTGTAAACGTGAAAAAATGGCAAAATTTTCCCTTTGACCCAAAATGGCGCCTCCCTGTGCATTTTAGGGGGTACCTCACAGGGACTTTTTTTCTTGATTTGAGGGGATCTCCTGAGCTTCAGATCTCTACGACCAAAGGTTTATCCTATCTCACGCTGTGGAGCAGTTTGGCCACGCCCACTTGTGACTGAACTGAAATCTGAACATTTCTGGCTCGGGACAATTTTGGTTAAAGTTTGAGTTTTTTTAAGATGTTAAGGCATCCAGAAATAATAAGAGATCTTGTGATGAAGGCTTTTGCAGCGCTTTCGTTACACAACATAGAAAAGCATAAATTATTCAGGCTTGAAGGATAAAACAGATTTTAAAAATGGATACATGAAGTAAGCATCAGGATGACACGGTTTCACCTGACTTAGTCAGTAGAGCTTTAAACAATGCCACCATCTGCTGGTTGAGCTGGAGTAATACACACAACAAAACTTTCAGAGAGCAGGGAGTCATTTATTGCTGGACGCTCTGCATTGGTGTCCGTAGAGATACACGTGCTGCAGCTGGTATCTCTTGTTCTGGGTTTCCATGGGATGCATGACCCGGCTCCGGTCCACTGCCGTGTTGAAGCCCTGATCGCGTTGCATCCCGAACCGCAGGTAGTGTTCCGAGAAGTGGTGAGACATCACTTTGAAACCAGTCTGAAACAGGAAGGAGTGGGTTAAAGCCAACCCTGCATCTGTCCTTCTTCTCCCCTAAATCTATCAATTAAATGTTTCCAAAGCTTCAGATCATCTAATCAAATGCTAAACTCATCTCACCTGCATCTCATGAACTGTTGGTTTCTTGCTGCCGTATGTTTGGTTCCAGGTCCAATATAAAGGATGAGTCTTCCTCACCCTGAGAACCAAACATCATCTTCATCAGGATGAAGGTAACAGGCTTCATTAACGGAGAATTGACTGACTGACCCCAGCCCTAATCGGCACCGAACCCAAAGTACAAGCTGAGACAACAGCAGAGCAGTCTGTCCTTAACGTGGGCTCACAGTAATACTACTAGTAATACTGCTATGGTAGTACTACCTGTGTGAAAGGCTGGTCTCAGGACAGCAGCAGGTTTGGATTGTTTAGGAATGGCTGACTGTTATTAATATGTTATTAATTATTTACCTGAAAGTGCTGAAAAATTCAGGGTTGTTGAATCTCTCTGGCAGATCCGGATCGGTGCGGTAAAAGTCACAAGTTTGATTCTTCTGATCCTCCATGTCTGATTGCAGAGACAGTTCAGTTAGCAACAACAAAGGTGTTACCATGGAGACAGCAGGAACAGGCCCCGCCCCCTTCTGCTGGGATTTCCTTATAAGGTGGGAAGAATTTCTTTTTGTAGATTGTCTTCATTCAGAAATTACACAGCAGATGCTAAAAAAATATGGGTCAGAACCACCAGAACCAAGACGCATAAAGGCCAATCACCCCGTTTGAGGCTCAAGAGACAAAGACATGGAGAGACAGAGAGATAGAGAGAGAGATAGAGAGATAGAGAGATAGAGAGAGAGATAGAGAGATAGAGAGAAGCACAGGTAGTGAGGAAATGGACCTCAGGCCTCTCTCTCTGTCTGTCTCTCTCTGTCTCTTGCTCTCTGTCTCTCTCTCTCTCTGTGTCTCTCTGTCTCTCTCTGTCTCTCTTGCTCTCTCTCTCTCTCTGGGAGTGGTGGTGGTGAGTCTGCGGGTGGTGGGTTTGGGAGAGTAAAAGTGTCTCAATCGTTTTCTTTTTTGACCTTTTTCTTTCATGTATTTGTTGCTTTCTAATATTCTTTACTTGCTTTGGTTCTAAGTCTTGGGTTCTGGTTCTGGTTTTTGGTTTTCAGCGCTTGTAGCGCTGTTTGTTTGTGGGGATGGCGTCTCCAGAGCCGCCGCCCCTCTCTTTGAGAAATGGGATTCGGGTCCAACCTGATCCAACAATCCCAGTTGAAACTGTTCTGTTGACAGTTGGTGATCAAGTTGGTCACAGCAATTTAATTTATGCTTCCAGAATGAATAAGGGAGTAGTGATATTTTTAAGAGAAGAGCGCTTTGTGAACCAGTTGATTGTTAGCGGGGTGACAATAGGCGGGGAGTACCTGCAGGTGTCGCCGCTTGCGGTGCCCTCCACCCGGGTTATTGTCTCGGGCGTGCCGCCGTTCATTCCTAATGCTTTGTTGGAGAAGGAGCTCCAGCGCTTTGGGAAACTGGCGAGTGGTTTTAAAACTGTTGGTTTGGGATGTAAACATGATAAGCTGAAACACGTTCAGTCTTTCAGGAGGCAGGTTTTTATGTTCTTAAACTCTGCTACACAGACGCTAGAAGTTTCTTTCAGAGTGAAATATGAAGAAGGATCTTATATGGTTTATGCGAGTTCTGGGAGTATGAAATGCTTTGAGTGTGGGGATGTTGGACATAAACGTTCTTCTTGCCCGCATAAACATCAGGAAGCTCAGGTTGCAGTGAGCGGCAGTGCAGAGGAGTCGCGGGTGGTCGGGGCTCCTCCGCCCGCTGAGGGCGGGGCGTTTCCTCCGTCAGCTGAGGGCGGGGCGTTTCCTCCGTCAGCTGAGGGCGGGGTGTTTCCTCCTCCCGCTAGCTTTGATGCAGGAGAGGGAAGCAGTGGTTTGAATAAACATATTGTACAGGAGGATACTGAAAAAACTGGAACCGGTGTTCCCAAGGACTCCTCAGAGGGGAGTAATCTGGAGGTAGAAACAGATCAACTGGTTGGTTGTGTTGTTGCAGAGGCTGTAGCGTTGCCTGAAGGTGGCGCTGCAGGGGTCCAGTCTGCTGCGCCACCTGCACAGGTAGAAGACATGGAGTACGACAGCGACTCAGACAGTGTCTCAATCGCAGATTCACAAACATCTAGTGGCGATTTGTACACTCTGGAGGAAATTAATGAATTTTTGGATGAAACATTTGGAAAACAAGTTAAGGTCCTTGACTATTTTCCTGATGCAGAAAAATTTATCAAGAGTGTATTAGTGGTTCGGAAAGTGGTTGGGTTTGAAATGTTAGATGAAAAGAAACGTTTCCGGTTAAAAAAACACCTGACAAGTGTCAGGAGACAGGTGTCAGCAAAAACAGCGAAAGGTTCAAAGCGACTGAAGATTCAGAGATGAGATAATGATTAAAGTGCACTGGGTGATTTTCTTTCTACTGTCTCTGTCTGATCTGCCTCTCTTTTCTATTTGTATGAGTAATATCAGGGTGGGAACTTTAAATATCAATGGTGGGAGGGATCCACTTAAAAAAATGGTTGTTCTGGAGACGATTAGGCAAAAGAAACTTGATGTTGTTTTTTTACAAGAGACACATACAGACCATGAAAATGAGGTGGAGTGGGGGCTGAGTTGGAAAGGGAAATATTTTTTGTCTCATGGCACAAGATTATCTGCTGGTGTAGCAGTTTTATTCTCACCAGCTTTGGACATTAATGTTATTTCTCATTCTGAGTTAGTTCCAGGAAGGGTCCTGGTGATTAGAGTGGAAATAAAAAAAAACCTTTTCTGCTTTATGAATGTTTATGCACCAAATCAAGGGGATCAAAGGCTTAAAATTTTTAAAGATATTCATAGTTTTCTGCAGCAGTCTAATCAAAATGAGTGTGTGGTGTTGGGGGGAGACTGGAACTGTACTACGAGTTTTTTAAATGATAGAACAGGGGAAGAACCTCATCCTCCATCGTCTTCTAGATTAATGGAGATGATGGTAGAGGTGGGTTTAGTTGATGCTTGGAGGACCAAACACCCCCAGGATATACAGCACACCTGGGTGAAAATGACGGGCGGGATAGTGTGTGGGGCTCGTTTGGATCGTTTTTATATTTTAGATACGGATAGAAATAGATTGTTAAATTGTTTTATTTCTCTGGTTGGTTTTTCTGATCATCATCTAGTCTATCTAGAGTTTCTTTGCTCGAGTAACATTAGATGTAAATCGCATTGGCATTTTAATACGAAATTACTTAAAGATAATCTCTTTTGTCAAAAGTTTAGTGACTTCTGGTATATTTGGAAAATGAGAAAGTTAGAATTTGTGTCATTAACCGAGTGGTGGGAGGTTGGGAAGGCTCAGATAAGAGTTTTTTGTCAACAATATACAAGTTATTCTACATCAAAAATTAAAAAAGTGATTCAGAAATTAGAAAATGAGATAAAAGTGTTGGAAACTAATGTGTCTAATAATGCTGATAGTCAGCTGAGGGTTAAGAGGGATCAGTTAAGTTGTTATTTACATGAAAGGGCTAAAGGGGCTTTGATTCGATCACGGTTTATTTCAGTGACAGAGATGGATGCCCCTACATCTTTCTTCTTTAATTTGGAGAGGAGCACCAACAGGGCGAAACAGATGAGTTGCCTCCAACTCGCTGATGGAACGCTGACTGCTGATCCTGGTGCGATGAAAGAACACGCCGTGGCTTTTTACGGCGACCTGTACAAGACACAGACATGTGACGGAGGATCCATGGAAACTTTGTTGGATGGTCTCCCGCAACTTGCCGCTACGGATCGGGAAATTCTGGATGTTGGAGTCTCGATGGAGGAACTGACGGCTGCGGTCGGACAAATGGGTTCTGGAAAGAGTCCAGGAATAGATGGTTTACCTGCGGATTTTTATAAACATTTCTGGAGGTTGCTGGGGGAAGACTTGTGGGAGGTGCTACAAGAGTGCGTGTCAACAGGTTTTTTGCCGTCATCCTGTCGGAAAGCTGTTCTTTCCTTGATTCCAAAAAAAGGAGATTTGACTTTATTAAAGAACTGGAGGCCGGTCTCTCTCCTGTGTGTGGACTACAAATTATTTTCTAAAGTGCTTTCCAACAGACTGAAAAATGTTCTTGAATTTATTATACATAAGGATCAATCATATTGTGTACCTGACAGATCAATTAAGGATAATCTTTTTCTTTTGAGAGACTTGTTTGATATTTGTAGAATATATGGAACTGATGTAGGAATTATTTCATTGGATCAGGAAAAAGCTTTTGATAGGGTAGATCATGTTTTTCTTTTTTCTACTTTAAGAGCGTTTGGTTTCGGTGAGGGTTTTTTGTCCTTGCTGGGGTTATTATACAATGAAGCAGCTTGTGTTGTTAAAGTGGGGGGTGGTTTAAGTCGTCCTGTGAAACTTCAACGGGGGATCAGACAAGGTTGTCCAATATCTGGTCAACTATACTCTATTATAGTTGAACCTTTTTTACATAGGCTTCGTTTTACTCTTAATGGTCTTGTTCTTCCAGGTTTGTCACATAGTTCAGGTTTAGTAGTCTCTGCTTATGCCGATGATATAAATATTTTTATTCGGGATCAGAATGATATTTTGAGTCTTCAGTGTTGTTTGGAGTTATATGAAAAAGCTTCTTTGGCTAAAGTTAACTGGGAGAAGAGTTCTGCAGTTAAAGTTGGTTTATGGGAAAATAAAACTCTCCCTATATTGCCTGGGGATATGCACTGGGTGGATCAGGGCTTTAAGTTTTTGGGGGTTTTTTTGGGAACAGAGACTGCTTTGAATAAAAATTGGGAGGGTGTCATGGAGAGAGTGTGCGCCAGATTATCTAAATGGAAATGGCTGCTACCTCAGTTATCCTATAGGGGAAGAGTGTTGGTGGTCAATAACTTGGTTGCTTCGGCCCTTTGGCATAAATTGACTGTGTTGACACCGCCAGCCTCTCTTATACAAAGACTCCAAAGGACTATAGTGGTTTTTTTCTGGTCCGGATGCCATTGGGTGAGGGCTGCGGCTTTGTATCTACCCGTGGAAGAAGGAGGACAAGGACTCATAGACATCACGTCACGGATTGCGGCCTTCAGGCTGCAAAGTCTGCAGAAGATGTTGTATGGAGTTGGAATGCCATGGCTGGATACGGCACATCTTTTGCTACAGAAAGCAGGAAGGATGGGGTACGATAAACATCTTTTCTTACTGAAGCAAGGATCTGTGGACTTGACTGGACTTACTCCGTTTTATCAATCAGTGATAAACGCGTGGAAGACTCTCACGTTTGAGAGAGAGACTCAAATATCACCTGGGATGTGGCTTTTTGAAGAGCCTTTGTTTGAAAACGTTTTTCTCTCGTTACAACTCCTCTCATCCGTTACGCTACGATCAAGGATGATAGAAGTGGGTTGTGTGAAGTTGGGACATTTATTGAAGCTGTCTGTGGACGTTTTAATGGAGAGGTTGAACATAAGGTCTACCAGACTTGTTTCAAAGTTGAAAGACGAGGCGTGTGCGTCCTTGCCAGGTTTTCTTAGAGCGTTTGCTGTTAACGGTACTCTGTCTGACCAATGGGATGATGAATGTGAGTACAGTTTTCCTTCCCTGATCGTCTCTCCTGCGGCAGATCAGTGGCAGAACGATACAAGTTTATTGTTGTCTATCTGAGACACCCCGTTGGGGCGTTTTGAAAATCTGGAAAAGAAGGCTTTGTATTGTACTTGTGTGAAGGTTCTGAATTTACGCTCTCTGGCGGGAGTGAAGGTGTCGAAGTGGACTGAGTTTTTTGACTCCGGCTCTACCATGGGAGGCTGTTGGCGGTCCCTGTACAAACCCCCTGTTGAAAAACGGGTGGGTGACCTCCAGTGGAGGATTGTGCATGGGGCCATAGCTACGAACAGGTATCTGGCGCACCTTGATCCTGGCATTAGTGTTTCTTGTTGTTTTTGTTCTCAAGACGAAACATTGTTTCATTTATTTGTCGAGTGTGTGAGGTTGAAGTCTCTGTTTGCTCTTTTAAGTCAGTTGTTTGATGGTTTTGGGGAATTGTTTTCAACTTGTATTTTTATTTATGGCCCGCGGTATTGTGTGAGAAAGAAGTCCATTCACATTCTTTTGAATTTTCTTTCAGGAACTGCGAAATTGGCAATATGGCTATCAAGGAGGAACAAAAAGAACAGTCAGCAAACGGATGATGCATGTGTTTTGTTTAAGAGATTGTTGGTTGCTCGGATTCGTGTAGAATTTGAGTTTTTTAAGTTAACAAAAGACATGGAGGGTTTTCTGTGCAAATGGGGTATTAAGGATGTGCTATGTACATTGGATGAAGAGTTTTTAGTTTTTCCTTTTCTGTTGAGTTGATAATTTTTTTTTGGTTTGTTTGTGTTTTTTTGTGGTTTTGACAATAGGAATGTAAAATAAAGGAATTTTAAACCTCAAACC